>NC_069500.1:1370947805-1371020305 GCF_027579735.1 Bombina bombina | reverse complement strand
GGTTTGGTGAGCCCATTAAGCCTTGAACTTCATAGACAAGTGCATCCAATCATGAGAAAAGGTATTTAAGGTGGCCAATTGCAAGTTGTTCTCTTTGACTCTCCTCTGAAGAGTGGTAACATGGGGGCCTCAAAACAACTCTCAAATGACCTGAAAACAAAGATTGTTCAACATCATGGTTTAGAGGAAGGCTACAAAAAGCTATTGCAGAGATTTCATCTGTCAGTGTCCACTGTGAGGAACATAGTGAACATACGCCTAGATTTAGAGTTCTGTGTTAGCCGTCAAAACCAGCATTAGGGGGTCCTAACACTGGTTTTTACCGCACACTGGTATTTAGAGTCAGTCATTAAAGGGTCTAACGCTCACTTTGCAGCCGCGACTTTTCCATACCGCAGATCCCCCTACGCCAATTGCGTATCCTATCTTTTCAATGGGATCTTTCTAACGCCGGTATTTAGAGTCTTGGCTGAAGTGAGCGTTAGAAATCTAACGACAAAGCTCCAGCCACAGAAAAAAAACAGGAGTTAAGAGCTTTCCGGGCTAACGCCGGTTCATAAAGCTCTTAACTACTGTGCTCTACAGTACACTAACACCCATAAACTACCTATGTACCCCTAAACCGAGGTCCCCCCACATCGCCACCACTGTATTACATTTTTCTAACCCCTAATCTGCCGACCGCACACTGCCGCAACCTACATTATCCCTATGTACCCCTAATCTGCTGCCCCTAACACCGCCGACCCCTATATTATATTTATTAACCCCTAATCTGCCCCCCCAACGTCGTTGCTACCTTACCTACAATTATTAACCCCTAATCTGCCGACCGGACCTCACCGCTACTATAATAAAGTTATTAACCCCTAATCCGCCTCACTGCCGCCTCAATAACCCTATAATAAATAGTATTAACCCCTAATCTGTCCTCCCTAACATCGCCGACACCTAACTTCAAGTATTAACCCCTAATCTACCGACCGGACCTCACCGCTACTCTAATAAATGTATTAACCCCTAAAGCTAACTCTAACCCTAACACCCCCCTAAGTTAAATATAATTTAAATCTAACGAAATAAATTAACTCTTATTAAATAAATTATTCCTATTTAAAGCTAAATACTTACCTGTAAAATAATTCCTAACGGCTAGATTTTGAGTTTTGTCGGTAAGGACCCGCGTAGCTAACGCCGGCTTTTTTCTGACTGCACCTTTAAAATAACTCTGGTATTGAGAGTCCATATAATGTCAGCTTTAGGCTCCAAAAAAGGAGCGTAGAGCATTTTTAACGCCACTCCAACTCTCGATACCAGAGTTGCTTACGGACGTGGCCAGCCTCAAAAACGTGCACGTGCACAATTCCCCCATAGGAAACAATGGGGCTGTTTGAGCTGAAAAAAAACCTAACACCTGCAAAAAAGCCGCGTTCAGCTCCTAACGCAGCCCCATTGTTTGCTATGCGTAAACACTTCCTACGTCTGCACCTAACACTCTAACATGTACCCCGAGTCTAAACACCCCTAACCTTACACTTATTAACCCCTAATCTGCCGCCCCCGCTATCGCTGACCCCTGCATATTATTTTTAACCCCTAATCTGCCGCTCCGTAAACTGCTGCTACTTACATTATCCCTATGTACCCCTAATCTGCTGCCCCGAACACCGCCGACCCCTATATTATATTTATTAACCCCTAATCTGCCGCCCTCAACGTCGCCTCCACCTGCCTACACTTATTAACCCCTAATCTGCCATGCGGACCGCACCGCTATTATAATAAAGTTATTAACCCCTAATCCGCCTCACTAACCCTATAATAAATAGTATAAACCCCTAATCTGCGCTCCCTAACATCGCCGACACCTAACTTCAAACATTAACCCCTAATCTGCCGACCGAAGCTCACCGCTATTCTAATAAATGTATTAACCCCTAAAGCTAAGTCTAACCCTAACACTAACACCCCCCTAAATTAAATATAATTTTAATCTAACGAAATTAATTAACTCTTATTAAATAAATTATTCCTATTTAAAGCTAAATACTTACCTGTAAAATAAATCCTAATATAGCTACAATATAAATTATCATTACATTGTAGCTATTTTAGGATTAATATTTATTTTACAGGCAACTTTGTAATTATTTTAACCAGGTACAATAGCTATTAAATAGTAAAGAACTATTTAATAGCTACCTAGTTAAAATAATTACAAATTTACCTGTAAAATAAATCCTAACCTAAGTTACAATTAAACCTAACACTACACTAGCAATAAATAAATTAAATAAAATACCTACAATTACCTACAATTAAACCTAACACTACACTATCAATAAATTAATTAAATACAATCTGATCGGAACAGCCAATAGAATGCGAGCTCAATCTGATTGGCTGATTGGATCAGCCAATCGGATTGAACTTGATTCTGATTGGCTGATTCCATCAGCCAATCAGAATATTCCTACCTTAATACAATTGGCTGATAGAATCCTATCAGCCAATCGGAATTCGAGGGATGCCATCTTGGATGACGTCCCTTAAAGGAACCGTCATTCTTCAGTTGGACGTCGCCGGATGAAGATGGGTCCGCGTCGGAGGTCTTCAGGATGGAGCCGGTCCTCATCGGATGAAGATAGAAGATGCCGCTTGGAAGATGATGGTTGCCGGTCCGGATCTACTCTTCTTCCCGGATAGGATGAAGACTTTGGAGCCTCTTCTGGACCTCTTCAGCCACCGGATGATGGATGTCTAGCCCCTGCTTGGGTTGGATGAAGATTTTGGAGCCAGGACGGATCGGTGATACCTGGTGAGGTGAAGACAAGGTAGGATGATCTTCAGGGGCTTAGTGTTAGGTTTATTTAAGGGGGTTTGGGTTAGATTAGGGGTATGTGGGTGGTGGGTTGTAATGTTGGGGGGGGTATTGTATGTTTTTTTTTTACAGGAAAAAGAGCTGAACTTCTTGGGGCATGTCCCGCAAAGGGCCCTGTTCAGGGCTGGTAAGGTAAAAGAGCTTTGAACTTTAGTAATTTAGAATAGGGTAGGGCATTTTTTATTTTGGGGGTCTTTGTTATTTTATTAGGGGGCTTAGAGTAGGTGTAATTAGTTTAAAATTGTTGTAATATTTTTCTTATGTTTGTAAATATTTTTTTATTTTTTGTAACTTAGTTCTTTTTTATTTTTTGTACTTTAGTTAGTTTATTTCATTGTAGTTATTTGTACATATTGTATTTAATTAATTTATTGATAGTGTAGTGTTAGGTTTAATTGTAGGTAATTGTAGGTATTTTATTTAATTTATTTATTGCTAGTGTAGTGTTAGGTTTAATTGTAACTTAGGTTAGGATTTATTTTACAGGTAAATTTGTAATTATCTTAACTAGGTAGCTATTAAATAGTTCTTAACTATTTAATAGCTATTGTACATGGTTAAAATAATTACAAAGTTGCCTGTAAAATAAATATTAATCCTAAAATAGCTACAATGTAATGATAATTTATATTGTAGCTATATTAGGATTTATTTTACAGGTAAGTATGTAGCTTTAAATAGGAATAATTTATTTAATAAGAGTTAATTAATTTCGTTAGATTAAAATTATATTTAACTTAGGGGGGTGTTAGTGTTAGGGTTAGACTTAGCTTTAGGGGTTAATACATTTATTAGAATAGCGCTGAGCTCTGGTCGGCAGATTAGGGGTTAATGTTTGAAGTTAGGTGTCGGCGATGTTAGGGAGGGCAGATTAGGGGTTAATACTATTTATTATAGGGTTAGTGAGGCAGATTAGGGGTTAATAACTTTATTATAATAGCGGTGCGGTCCGCTTGGCAGATTAGGGGTTAATAAGTGTAGGCAGGTGGAGGCGACGTTGAGGGCGGCAGATAAGGGGTTAATAAATATTATATAGGGGTCGGCGGTGTTAGGGGCAGCAGATTAGGGGTACATAAGTATAACGTAGTTGGCGGTCGGCAGATTAGGGGTTAAAAAAAATTAATCGAGTGGCGGCGATGTGGGGGGACCTCGGTTTAGGGGTACATAGGTAGTTTATGGGTGTTAGTGTACTTTAGAGTACAGTAATTAAGAGCTTTATGAACCGGCATTAGCCCAAAAAGCTCTTAACTACTGACTTTTTTCTGCGGCTGGAGTTTTGTCTTTTTTAACGCTCACTTCAGACACGACTCTAAATACCGGAGTTAGAAAGATCCCATTGAAAAGATAGGATACGCAATTGACGTAAGGGGATCTGCGGTATGGAAAAGTCGCGGCTGAAAAGTGAGCGTTAGACCCTTTTTTGACTGACTCCAAATACCGGAGTTCGCCTAAAACCAGTGTTAGGAGCCTCTAACGCTGGTTTTCACGGCTAACGCCAAACTCCAAATCTAGGCCTAATATAGCTACAATATAACGAATAATTACATTGTAGCTATTTTAGGATTTATATTTATTTTACAGGCAACTTTGTAATTATTTTAACCAGGTACAATAGCTATTAAATAGTTAATAACTATTTAATAGCTACCTAGTTAAAATAATTACAAAATTACCTGTAAAATAAATCCTAACCTAAGTTACAATTAAACCTAACACTACACTATCAATAAATTAATTAAATAAAATACCTACAATTATCTACAATTAAACCTAACACTACACTATCAATAAATTAATTAAATACAATACCTACAAATAAATACAATTAAAGAAACTAACTAAAGTACAAAAAATAAAAAAATATTTACAAACATTAGAAAAATAGTACAACAATTTTAAACTAATTACACCTACTCTAAGCCCCCTAATAAAATAACAAAGCCCCCCAAAATAAAAAAATGCCCTACCCTATTCTAAAATTAAAATAGAAAAGCTCTTTTTACCTTACCAGCCCTTAAAATGGCCTTTTGCGGGGCATGCCCCAAAGAAAACAGCTCTTTTGCCTGTAAAAAAAAACACAATACCACCCCCTAACATTACAACCCCCCTCCCACATACCCCTAATCTAACCCAAACCCCCCTTAAATAAACCTAACACTAAGCCCCTGAAGATCTTCCTACCTTATCTTCACCACACCGGGTATCACCGATCCGTCCAGGCTCCGATGTCTTGATCCAAGCCCAAGCGGGGGGCTGAAGACGTCCATCCTCCGGCTGAAGTCTTGATCCAAGCGGCGGGTGAAGAAGTCCATCTTCGGGCAGAAGTCTTCATCCTATCCGGGCAGAAGAGGACATCCGGACCGGCAAACATATTCATCCAAGCGGCATCTTCTATGTTCTTCCATCCGATGACGAGCGGCTCCATCTTCAAGACCTCCGGCACGGATCCATCCTCTTCTTCCGATGACTAGACGATGAATGAAGGTTCCTTTAAGGGACGTCATCCAAGATAGCGTCCCTCAAATTCCGATTGGCTGATAGGATTCTATCAGCCAATCGGAATTAAGGTAGGAAAATTCTGATTGGCTGATGGAATCAGCCAATCAGATTCAAGTTCAATCCGATTGGCTGATTGGATCAGCCAATCAGATTGAGCTCACATTCTATTGGCTGATCGGAACAGCCAATAGAATGCGAGCTCAATCTGATTGGCTGATTGGATCAGCCAATCGGATTGAACTTGAATCTGATTGGCTGATTCCATCAGCCAATCAGAATTTTCCTACCTTAATTCCGATTGGCTGATAGAATCCTAGTCGTCGGAAGAAGAGGATGGATCCGCGCCGGAGGTCTTGAAGATGGAGCCGCTCGTCATCAGATGGAAGAACATAGAAGATGCCGCTTGGATGAATATGTTTGCCGGTCCGGATGTCCTCTTCTGCCCGGATAGGATGAAGACTTCTGCCCGAAGATGGACTTCTTCAGCCGCCGCTTGGATCAAGAATTCAGCCGAAGGATGGATGTCTTCAGTCCCCCGCTTGGGCTTGGATCAAGACATCGGAGCCTGGACGGATCTGTGATACCCGGTGTGGTGAAGATAAGGTAGGAAGATCTTCAGGGGCTTAGTGTTAGGTTTATTTAAGGGGGGTTTGGGTTAGATTTGGGGTATGTGGGTGGTGGGTTGTAATGTTGGGGGGTGGTATTGTGGGTTTTTTTACAGGCAAAAGAGCTGTTTTCTTTGGGGCATGCCCCGCAAAAGGCCCTTTTAAGGGCTGGTAAGGTAAAAGAGCGTTTCTATTTTAATTTTAGAATAGGGTAGGGCATTTTTTTATTTTGGGGGGCTTTGTTATTTTATTAGGGGGCTTAGAGTAGGTGTAATTAGTTTAAAATTGTTGTAATATTTTTCTAATGTTTGTAAATATTTTTTTATTTTTCTAACTTAGTTCTTTTTTATTTTTTGTACTTTAGTTAGTTTATTTAATTGTGTTTATTTGTAGGTATTGGATTTAATTAATTTATTGATAGTGTAGTGTTAGGTTTAATTGTAGATAATTGTAGGTATTTTATTTAATTAATTTATTGCTAGTGTAGTGTTAGGTTTAATTGTAACTTAGGTTAGGATTTATTTTACAGGTAATTTTGTAATTATTTTAACTAGGTAGCTATTAAATAGTTATTAACTATTTAATAGCTATTGTACCTGGTTTTAATAATTACAAAGTTGCCTGTAAAATAAATATAAATCCTAAAATAGCTACAATGTAATTATTTGTTATATTGTAGCTATATTAGGGTTTTATTTTACAGGTAAGTATTTAGCTTTAAATAGGAATAATTTATTTAATAAGAGTTAATTTATTTCGTTAGATTTAAATTATATTTAACTTAGGGGGGTGTTAGGGTTAGAGTTAGCTTTAGGGGTTAATACATTTATTATAGTAGCGGTGAGGTCCGGTCGGTAGATTAGGGGTTAATACTTGAAGTTGGGTGTCGGCGATGTTAGGGAGGACAGATTAGGGGTTAATACTATTTATTATAGGTTATCGAGGCGGTAGTGAGGCGGATTAGGGGTTAATATCTTTATTATAGTAGCGGCGAGGTCCGGTCGGCAGATTAGGGGTTAATAAGTGTAGGTAGGTGTCGGCGACGTTGAGGGGGGCAGATTAGGGGTTAATAAATATAATATAGGGGTCGGCGGTGTTAGGGGCAGCAGATTAGGGGTACATAGGGATAACGTAGGTGGCGGCGGTGTACGGAGCGGCAGATTAGGGGTTACTAATAATATGCAGGGGTCAGCGATATCGAGGTCGGCAGATTAGGGGTTAATAAGTGTAAGGTTAGGGGTGTTTAGACTCGGGGTACATGGTAGGGTGTTAGGTGCAGACTTAGGGAGTGTCTCCCCATAGGAAACAATGGGGCTGCGTTAGGAGCTGAACGCTGCTTTTTTGCAGGTGCTAGGTTTTTTTTCAGCTCAAACTGCCCCATTGTTTCCTATGGGGGAATCGTGCATGAGCACGTTTTTTAAGCTGGCCGCGTCCGTAAGCACCGCTGGCATTTAGAGTTGCAGTGTCGGTAAATTATGCTCTACGCTCCCTTTTTGGAGCATAATGCAGCCCTTCTGTGAACTCTAAATACCAGCGGTATTTAAAAGGTGCGGGAGAAAAAAAGCATGCGTAGCTAACGCACCCCTTCTAACGCAAAACTCCAAATCTAGGCGATAGTGAGGATATGGAACACCACAGGGACAGTTCTTGTTAATGCCAGAAGTGGCAGGTCAAGTAAAATATCAGAGAGGCAAAGTCAAAGGATGGTGAGAATGGTCAAAAACAGCCAACATACCACCTCCAAAGACCTACAACATTATCTTGCTGCAGATGGTGTCACTGTACAGCATTCAACAATTCAGCACAATTTGCACAAGGAGAAGCTGTATGGGAAAGTGATGTGGAAGAAGTCTTTTCGGCACACATATCACACAAAGTCGCTTGAGGTATGCAAACGCACATTTGGACAAGCCAGCTTCATTTTGGAAGAAGGTGCTGTGGACTGATGAAACAAAGATGAAGTTATTTGGTCATAGCAAGGGGTGTTATGCATGGGGGCAAAAGAACACAGCATTCCAAGACAAACACTTGCTACCCACAGTAAAATTTGCTGAATGTTCCATCATACTTTGGGGCTGTGTGGCCAGTGCCGGTACTGGGAATCTTTTTAAAGTTGAGGGTCACATGGATTCCACTCAATATCAGCAGATACTTGAGAATAATGTTGAGGAATCAGTCACAAAGTTGAAGTTATGCCAGGGCTGGATATTTCAACAAGACAACAACCAAAAACACTGCTCAAAATCTACTCTAGAATTTATGCAGAGGAACAAGTACAATGTTCTGGAATGGCCATCCCAGTCCCCAGACCTGAATATCATTGAAAATCTGTGGTGTGATTTGAAGCGGGCTGTCCATGCTTGGAAACCATCAAACCTAACTGAACTGGAGATGTTTTGCAAGGAGGAATGGTCCAAAATACCTTCATCCAGAATCCAGACACTAATTACAGGCTTTAGGAAGAATCTAGAGGCTAAGTGAAATATTAATCTGTATGAGATATGTATACTTTTACAAAGTCCTCACCACTTACCTGACAAAGAGTAACATTGTCTGCAAATAATACAATTCAATCATCTTGGGTGCCAAAAGGGACCCCAGATATCTGTGGAGAGTTCCTAACAGCCTGGGCAAAGGCTTCCATCTATTACTAAGGCAAATATAATAGGAGAGAAGGGGCATCCCTGCCTCGTGCCATTAGAGATTGTTATATCTGGAGAACAGAATCCTGTGCCTCTAACCTTTGCATATGGTGAAGAATATAGGACTTGGATAGCAGAAATAAACAGTGCTGGAAAAACCAGAAACTTTCAAGACTTCCGAAAGATAATCCCATCTGACCAAAACAGAAATGTATTTTACCCTGTACGTTACGTCGTAAATGTAAATTTAATTTTCCTAATTTATGTATTGTGAACCCCCATTTGAATAACCCATGAGCCGCCACTGGCTATGCTAATGCACCAATGCACTTATATACACATACACACACATAGACACCCACACACAAAGCTGCATTAAGGTTTTCTGGAAAACCTTTTTTATCATTCACTTTTAATACCAGATGGTGCTCTTTTCTTAGTGCATGATGGCACTTAGGATCAGTTGTGCACCACTTGTAATCTAGCCCATAATGTGAAAGAAAAATATAGTAACAAATTGATGACTGTTTAATATTATTGGATGCACAATAATATATAAAATGTCCCCCTGCATGATAACAACACCCTAAAATATTTAAAGTAGTTTGTACCAGGACTGTAAGTTTGCTAATAAAATGACAGTTTTAAATGATTTTTTTTTTATGGAGTTGTAGTGATATGTAATATGTATATGCAGAATTATAATAATGACCCTTTAATAGAGGTCTAAACAGAAGGCAACATTTTCTATAATTGCCAAGGGCACTTATCTTTAAAATTAAACCTCAAACATGTGTCACAGTATCATATCTCACTATATTTATCTAATTACTTTGCAGATCCACTTTATTCAAGTCTTTTATAGATTCAAAGATATGTCCTCTCAAAAGGGACATATCTAATGTCTTTAGAAATTCTCTGAGTTACATTATGTGACATATTTCAAGCTTATCTTTTGGATTGTCATGAATTACATTTATATTGTTACTATCTATCTTTTTAGTTTTCCTATAAAAGATAAGCAAATAAAACAGCTTCAAATTCTAAAAAAATTACTGCAACATATGGAGCCAATCCAACTTTCCCATTTGTAAAATCTTTTACATTTTACGATGACATTATGCAGAATGAAGTCAAACAGGAATTTACTTGCTGTCAGTTCACTGAATCTTTTTCAGCAATACTCCTTAAGAAAAACATTTTTTTATGATGCTAATTTTGGTATACAATTTTATGGATATGTTTTTGATACAGCACTCCTCCTTATTATTCCACATTATCACCTTCACGGAAGAGGGTTTGATAAGGAAGCAAGGGATATACAACTGAGCACTGATCAGATAAAGCATGTGTTAAGGCTCTTGGGTTTTGATTGTTTTGTGCATTCGTATGATGAACGGACAGTATTGAGTACAATCACAATCAACTAAATATTGACAGCAAAAGGAACACAACAAATTCAACAATCACTTCACAAATACTCTACATCTAGAGATAGAATGATAACACACAGAGAAAAAATAATAATGGTATCGGCAGCAGATCTGGCATGATCAGACTCAAAAAACAAGATTAATGTCCCCATCGCAATAATAGCAATGTCAGTTGTCACAAGCAGTCAGAGAATGCCAGGAAAAAAGAGAATACTGGACCAGCAGAATTATGATTGGTAGCCTGGTTATTGGTGAGAGCCCGGACAGCAATGTATTTTTTCATGCATAGATTTGGTTTTCAATAATCAACAGACATTAACAGTCTTTAATGGTGCCATTGTGGGGTAATGAAGATCCAATATTGAGGGAGGTATCAAGCTTGACTGTGTTTGACTTGGTATGATTGTGATCATTTTGATACAAAATAAATGATCTGATTCTATTTTCCCGTTATTGAACAAAAATTTGGAAATATTAGAATCTAAGCCAATATTAGTAATTGTAATGGTAGATATTGGGACTCTAAAAAACTTGTTTGGATTTCTACTATATCGGAAATCTCATCAATACCTCCAGTTGGTCATGCATCACTTCTTTGAGTGCACGAGATATTGAAGGAAACATTGTGAAGCAATATCACTTTTTATTAAGTTTTAAATAAAATGACTCAATATGAGAACCTAAATGTAAGAACCAATGACAATAAAACAGCTGGCAATAGAAAAAATCATGTTTAAATAGTGCTCTTTAATATGTATGATATGATTTGTTGCTATTTATGTGAGCTCCCAACTATGTATGTATAAACCCTTTCTGCAGTATCCACCTTAAACTGGTAGTCATGACAACAGACTGCCACAACCCTGCCTCAAACCATATTGACATATTCACAGACCTCAATGACATTGACCTAGGCCAACCTACTGGATCACTCATGCTGCCAACAACACCATGACTCCCCCCTCCTACTGCCATGACTCCTACTTCTCCCTCACACTGCCATATCTCCACATTTTCACCTTTATGTTCACCTTTTCTTTAAATGAATGTCAAGTGACATATTAATCCACATTTAAGCTTTCTTCATGTGGATCCAATGGGTTAAAAGAATTGTGAAGCCTTTTGAAAAGCATTTCTTTGCAGAATAGAATATCATTAAAATCCATGCATGGCATAAGCCTATGGGTTACATAAGGTAAGAATCCTAAATAAATACAGACAAGCAGTAACAGACAAAGTACAGACAACTCACTCCCATACTGTACATTCTACCTAACCATGTATATATGTACGATGTATACAGACTGTAGGTGGCAACTTACTTATAAAATTAACACAAGGTTCCTGTATTTTTATGTTGGTTTTAATTCTTTAATTACTAAAAAACAGTTTGCTTTCAGAGATTTGGAGCTTTTGCTGCTTATATAAACTAGTATCTATAGGAGAATTATTCCTTTTTAATTCTTTTGTGCAAAGTAATTAGGATGCATTTGTGAAGCAGGCAGCTAAAGCTGGATATCACTGAAGAATGAATTTTATAGACTGCAATAACAAATTTGAATTTAAGTAAGATTGAATCTATCAAAAGCAGCCAATTAGGTTGATAATTGAAACACCTTCTTCTTAGAGGGATTTTTTTTTCTATTTTACAATAAGTTGTTTACCAGTTTAGCAGAAACGGATTACACAAGATATTTCTGTTTATTCTGGCCTGTCATTTTGTCTTTTGATTTAGCTCCTTTGTTCTGTTTTTCCATTAATCATGTGTTTGTTTTATGTGTACTAGAACAGTCCAATTATTTATGAGAAAAAAAGTTGAAAGACTTTTATATAATTATTTGTACCCTATATTCACAAAGTTTAGAGAGGTCAGTAGTGTTTAAGTTGAACTTTATTAGTCAACTTAGAGCCTTGTCATTGTATTAACTAAATATGAATAGTTTGGGGATATTGTGTGCTATTTTATATTGAAACATAAATGCATCTGAATGTGGACTCAAGTTATCAAGCAGTGGATGCTTCTTTGGAATTTTTGCATGATAGGCTTGCTGATGCAAGCCTTTTTGACACATGTTAAGAAGTGGTGTCATCTAACTGCCACAGAAGTGAAAAACTATAAAATACTTAGTACAAATAGAACAACAAGTATTTATAGAATAGATGCGCCAAAGAATATGGGCAACAATCTTTTAGTCCCACTGTCTCGGTTGGTTGTAGAAGTAGTACTGAACAGGTGATCCTAAAATGATCTTCCGGCTGTCAACACTTCAAAAGATGTGAAACACAAACCGCTAGGATAGTCTAAAAACATCAAGTAAAAGGGCGCCCCAAATGGTGTGGCACTTCAAAAAACAAAAGTATGCGATTATAATTAATTCTACTCACAAGATGTTAAGCACTGAAATAGTGCTGCACAAACAGTCTGGACCATTCAAGCTGTCCAGAAAGCTAACTTCTCAGTTAAAGTAGAATAAATTTCTGTGTGTCTTGAACGATTTGACTCCACTTGACCAAAATTAAAATAGTGCATAAGTTACCAACTCCTAATTAAATACTGCTAAAAGTTGCTGCAGAGATGCAGCCCACATTCAGATAACCTCAAAGTGAATGAAGGACTCAAAAATGAGGGAATAGAGCAACTCAAGACCTTAATAATCACAGACCAGAGCGTAGCTTATAAAAACAAATATATTTATAACGAAGTTAAAATCGCAAATTATACATGAAATGTAGTATAGCAAACATTTATAGATCCTTGACGTCCTCATATAGCAATTGCGCAAGACTGTGGATTTATTCACGCGAGTCTCATATTTGAGAGCACAATGTGTGACCACACTGTTTTCTTTGATTTGCTAAAGGATATGGGTGTGATTATACGTCATCATTGCACTTTTTAACTTCATCGCATGCACAGTCCTGATATGAAACCGCGTATCTTTGAATACACATAACATTATACTGATTTCTGAGCTAGTTGTTGATGATATATATGTTTTCCTTATTATTTTTATATATCTGTATTAATGTAAAGCTTTATAAATGTTTTGATCGATACGAGCCCCATATAATAGCGCTATGCGGATTCACCTCCTCTTATTTGATTCGCTATGCAGCAAACGAGAGCACATGTTACATTTTATGTACAATTCACCTGAATGTGTCTGTCTGAACCAAAAAAAAAAGAATAAATAATCTATATAGCGGAACCACACCAGATAATGGGGCATATTTATCAAGCTTCGAATGGCAGGCTCGCCAGAAACAGCAGTTATGAAGCAGCGGTCACAAATACCACTTATCCATAACCTGTCCGCCTGCTCTGAGCAGGTCGGACAGACATCGCCGGAAATCAACCCGATTGAGTACGATCGGGTTGATTGACACCCCCCTGCTAGGGGGGGGGGACGTTGCACCAGCAGCTCTTGTGAGCTGCTGGTGCAATGCTGAATACGGCGAGCGCATTGCTCGCCATATTCAGCGAGGTCTGTCGGACCTGATCCACACTGTCGGATCAGGTCCGACAGACCTTGATAAATAGAGGCCTATGTTTCTGAAACAAAGGACGAGCCTTCGCTATCCTCTACTTAATGGTATCATCACCAAACAGGCAAGTTGGGGCCACATTTGACCCCATTGTTTTTTCAAGTTTCTTGCATATAAAATTTCCCATTGTAGAGAATGTAGTTGCTAGTCAGGATTAATTCAAATAACCTAAAAAAATAATAATCACATGTTGATCACTGTAACTACCACTTTACTTAAATGCCCTTTTGATACTGGCGATTCCAATTTGGTGGGGGATAACTGTATATAAAGATGTAACATCACAAGTAGAGAGAAGTATATTATTCCCTAGGTCTTTAAGCTTTTTGAGTTTTTCAATAAAGGACAGAGTATCTTTAACAAAAGATCTACATTTAGTAACTAGTGCGGACAAGATTTTATCTAAAAATTGTGTTGCTGGACTTAATATATTGGCTTCTATTTCTCAAAGTCTGGCGGACCTGATCCGACAGTGCGGATCAGGTCTGCCAGACCTCGCTGAATACGGAGAGCAATACGCTCTCCGTATTCAGCATTGCACCAGCAGCTCACAAGAGCTGCTGGTGCAACGCCGCCCCCTGCAGAATCACGGCCAATCGTCCACTAGCAGGGAGGTGTCAATCAACCCGATCGTACTCGATCGGGTTGAATTGCGGCGATGTCTGTCCGCCTGCTCAGAGCAGGAGGACAGGTTATGGAGCAGCGGTCTTTAGACCGCTGCTTCATAACTGGTGTTTCTGGTGAGCCTGCAGGCTCGCCAGAAACATGGGGCCTCAAGCTCTATCCGGAGCTTGATAGATATGCCCCATAACCTTTACCATCTACTATTGGATGTCTGGATGCGTTTTCAATGTTTTTATACATTTTGGGACTCCATAAAAATCTAGTATAGTTGGATGTTTAGGTGTTAAGTAGTCATATAACTTTTTACCAATCAACTTAAATGTAACCCCATTATCCAGGAGCTTTTGAAGTCCCTATTCACATTGTTAGTGGGGGCCCTACACACGCTTAAAAAGAGAGAATTCTATCTTATTGACTTAATTTAATGGCAATTGTTTCTATTTAATTATTTCTTATAGGTGAATAATGTTTAAATGGTGTAGGTTGTTTTTCTATTAGGGCATGCTATTGTGTAAAGATGTGGGCGAGGGTTAAAATAAAGAAAAAAATGTAGTGCAGAAAGTCACGCCCAGCTGGTCACATTGGCTATTGTTTTAAGGGTGTAGGTTTAAAAGTTTGTCTTGCACTGTGTTTATTTAGCTTGATAAAGGATCAGGAGCCCTGAAACTTTACTAACGATTGAGCTTTAATAAAGTTTCTAACTTCTTGTCTAAAATACTGTACTCTGGAGTGCAACTTTTTCTTTGATCTTGGAGAGATAGACCCTCTCTCCCCATTTGATCCCTGTAATCTTTATTTTATATACCACCCATTTCATAGCGCTGCAGAACCTGTTGGCGCTCTACAAATACCTGATAATAAAATAGATAGATAGATAGATAGATAGATAGATAGATAGAAAGATAGATCGATATAGGCTTAGTTGATAGAACTAGAGAATATATTATTTTAAGCAATGTAACTGGTTTATGAATAATGCAAAGGCGTAATGGTAAAAATCAATCTTGTACTTGAAAGCAAATATTTTTTCACTAACATAGGAATTAATTCCAATCCAGTAGAAGAGATGTACAAAGCTATATGCCAGGTTTTTCATTGGTTATTTCGTTTGAAAGCGATTTTCCAGTGCTTTGGTGTTATTTGATTTCATCGGTACAGATATTTATATTAATATCTATTTAACATTACATATAACATATTCTGGTATGTGCAGAGCATTGGGATGTAAAATGTTTACACTAAATACACAGTATAACACTTTATTAAATATGAATATTGCATAAATATGTTTTTTCCTGTTATCATCTACTAGCTGCAAAGGGCTACAATGCACTTTTATAAATGACTGTATGTGTGTATTTATGTGTATATATTTCTGTAAATACATATATACACATTACTTAACCCCTTAATGACCACAATGTACCCTGTATGTCACTGGTCGTTAAGGGTTTTTTCAGGACATAATAGCACAAGTCTAGCAAGTACACGCTATTAATGCCCTCCCTCCAGCAGGCTTTGTGGAATAGAGCAGTCTCAACGCTGTTGGCAAGACCGCGCTATAAAACAATCAAGTCCCAAAAAAAGGCCAGTGACATACAGGGTACGTTGCTGGTCCTTAAGAGGTTAATAAATACATATGTACACACACACATATATTTAAACAGGTAAATGTATATGTATTATATCTATGTTAAAGCTCTTTATCTGCCTTTTTTCTAACACCTTAAACCTAATATCTTTGAGCCCTTATAATGTTTTTGTGCAATGTTTTTTTTAAAAGTAATTTTTATTGGATGGTGTTATTATGAGTGTAATTGTACTTTGTATTGTACAGTAAGTTTGATGTGTTTTGCAACACAGTTAACCAGAGCTCTGTGGATTCCATAAACCCCTTTTTGTTGGCGTGCCACTCGTCATCTAGCCCAATATGTTTGGATGTTTAAAAAGTTTCTTCTTAAAGGTTTCTTCTAAAAGGTTTCTTCTAAAATACAAATATTCAAAATGATATAAAATTGGCCATTGCACACACAGAGAAATACGATATTTATCTATCGATATCTATCTATTTACCATCTATCTATCCATCCATCTGTCTTTCTGTCTGTCTATCTATCTATCTATCTATCTATCTATCTATCATCTTTCTATCTATGCATATCAGTCACAACTTATTACCTGTGCAATATATATATATATATATATATATATATATATATATATATATATATAAAACAAATAGGAGAATCCTTAAAGTATGTGTATATATACATATATATATCTTAAACAACCTTAGCACTCCCTGTATGGTAACAATGGCCGGTGCAGAGTCTCTAAACACACTCCAAAGAAATAACTTGCACCCGGTTTCTTCAATAAGAAGGGGAGTATTCCCCGAAACGTCATTGAATAAATCTCCTGTTGTATTAACAGGAGATTTATTCAATGACGTTTCGGGGAATACTCCCCTTCTTCCTATTGAAGAAACCGGGTGCAAGTTATTATATATATATATATATATATATATATATATATATATATATATATATATATATATATATATATATATATATATATATACATATACACATACAGTATCTATCTATCTATCTATCTATCTATCTATCTATCTATCTATCTATCTATCTATCCATATATATATATAAATATAATAATAATTATATATAATAATTTCTAAAAAATATGTTTATTTTATGAAACTTAAACTGAAACTATATCTAATATATATCTAGTGGAATAAATGAAAACCTTTGACTGTATCTCACAGAATAATAAATATAGAGATCAAGGAGGTGTATATCTTCTCTTCTGAAACATTATTAAAACCATAATTACAAATATTCTATCTTGCTAGAATGTACTACTATGCTTCACATGTGACTGAGTTGTTCAGTTATGCTTGTTCTTACTTGAGTGTCTGAATATCATCTTATTGTACTTCCTGCAAGAGATGAACAATTGCAAATATATATATATATTAGTCATTGTATTAACACAGCCATATTTCTTTGTTATTTTCCCACAGCTGGATAGTGCAACCTCCTTGATCCAAGCTGCAAAAAACCTTATGAATGCTGTAGTGCTTACAGTGAAAGCCTCCTACGTGGCGTCTACTAAATATCAGAAGGTTTATGGTACAGCTGCTGTGAATTCACCTGTTGTGTCGTGGAAGATGAAGGCACCAGAAAAGAAACCTCTTGTAAAAAGAGAAAAACCTGAAGAATATCAAACCCGAGTAAGAAGAGGGTCTCAGAAAAAACACATCTCTCCAGTTCAGGCCTTAAGCGAATTTAAAGCAATGGATTCATTCTAAAAAAAATAGGCTTTCATATCAGGATTTTTTTTTTTATAAAATGATTGTCATTTTGTATGCATACCTACTGACTTGTATGCATCTGTCATGACAAAATCTTTACGGTGTCCATTTTGCATGCTATATGACATTTTATTGGAAATAATATGAGATAAAACCGCAATAAATCAAATTCATAAATGGCTGTTGAAATATTCCACATATTTTTTTTCCCTAGCTTTCTGTTTAGACAGAGGCATATAATTGGCCAGTGGATAACTATTAGAAAATTCTATCTAAAAGATATTTTATGCATGCAGGAAACATTAGACTGAGGGGTATATTAGGTACATTTTAAGAGTGTATTGGTAGACGATTCAACTTGTAATGCTTTTGTTTCAGTGCAAAATATAATTAGCGAATATGCCTAAGTGTGTGGCTCCAGATAACAATTTTATTAACTTTTCCATTCCTGTTATAGTATGTGGCTTTTTTTTTAAAATGAATATCTATTATCTAATAGCCTAACCGAAAGCTTTCCCCTTTATTGTGTATTTTGTTCTGTATGTTTTAATGTGTTATTTAACAATTTCTATGTTTCCAACTAATCCCTTAAAAAAGATGACAGTTAGCTAAGTTAATGCTGTTTGGTGAAGTGTGAAGCACAATAAAGTGCCTGGCATTGCCTATTTTCTTTTTGTTATTTAAGAATTTTTACATTACCTTTTTGGTGGAATGTGTGTCAGTTTAAAAAAATAAAAATAGAATAAAAATCCTGACATCTTAAATGCAAAACGTAGATGATTGATAGCTTGGAAATGAGTATTTATTTCACCTTTGTATCAACTAACTAAATAAAGTCATTAACCCCTGGCAGTGTATCTTCTGTCTTCATACAAGTTGATGTAAACGCATTACTTTAAATGTATATAATACTTTAATTTTATTTAGAAGTTTACACTAAACTACTGGAATGGTACTCTGATATATTCATAAAACTTTCATGAGGATGAAAGATATATAGAAATAGGAGAGTAGAGAGAAGGGAACAAGATATAGAGAGAATGGAAATTAACTTGATAAACACAATTATATAATATACATTGAAATACATATGTATTTTAAGCAGGTAAGATTGTATCTTTACATTGTATACAAATGAAAGTGTAAAGGGATATGAAATCCCCACATTTTCTTTTGTAATTCAGACAGAGCATTTAAGAAAAAAGTTTACATTTTACTTCAATTAACAAATTTGCATTGTTTCCATGATATTATGGGGCCGATTTATCATGGGCCGAATGGCCCCTGATGTCCCTGTTTCCATGAGAACCTTCAGGCTCGCCGGAAACAGCAGTTATGAAACAGCTGTCTTAAGACCGCTGCTCCTTAACTGGTCCAACCAATCTGAGGCTGCGGACATCAATCTGCCCGATGCTATACGATCGGGCTGATTGACACCCTCTGTTAGCAACCGATTGGCCGTAAATCTGCAGGGGGCGGCATTGCACAAGCAGTTCACCAGAACTACTTGTGCAATGTTAAATGCCGACAGTGTATGCTGTCGGCATTCAGCAATGTCTGGCGGACATGTTACGCTACAGCATATCATGTCCGCAAGAAAATGATAATTCAGCCCTTATGTGTTAAATAGATACCTAGTTAGGCATCTGGAGAGCTGCATGGCAGGTAACAGTGCAACAATCTAGTGGGTGTTTAGATCATGATCATAATATGGTCTTTTCCATTTAATATGAGAAGGAAGCAGATGATGAAGGTTTGGGTTAGGTCTATAGTCTATTTTGGTGGTTACAATTTAAGGTTTGTGGTATTGCTAGGGTATATATTAGTAAATAGAGGTATTATTACAGATAGGATACTATTTAGGTGATAGGGGTCTGTAAATCTACACCCTATAACAGCCTTTAAGTTAAAACATACAGTACCTTAGATAAAGTGACATGTGAATGTTTAATTTCTGGTTACAGTATGAAAAATGTTTAGAAGAAAAGAAAAGACATAAAAGGGAGGTATAAAAATAAAGGGAAGACATGGAAGGAAGGATAAAATATATTAGAATAACAAAAGAGCAAAATGTAACATAGCACAAGAGCTCTTTTGTACAATGCCACTTCCTGCTTTTGTGCAATTGCATGTCAGTCACCCTGAACACGTTCTTTTGAGTGCAATTGAATATAATATTAGACTAATAAAAGAGCAAAATGAAACATATCACAAGAGCTTTTTTTGTACAATACCACTCCCTGCTCTCACACAATTGCATGTCAGTCACCACAAAAAATTAATTTAACTCTGCAACCTCAGAGCTCTGGCTAACTGTTACAGTTGAACGGAAAACATCTAACCACCACCTTTACAGGTCAGTCCATCCCCAAAATACCTGGCAATCTTTCTGTGAATGAGGAACATGGCAACACCAGATGATCGTTTCTGCCTTCTTTGGACCTCATAAGTAAGGTGCGGCCATATCCCTCTAGGCACATTGGGCAGAGAGTACATGTCTGGTTTCCCCTGTAATAATTAGGGAGACCCCAACAATCATATTTAATATATTAAAAAGTAGAAGTTCTCAACCAGGCACAAACAGGTCATAGCTTA
Organism: Bombina bombina; assembly: GCF_027579735.1. Classification (NCBI taxonomy): domain Eukaryota; kingdom Metazoa; phylum Chordata; class Amphibia; order Anura; family Bombinatoridae; genus Bombina; species Bombina bombina. The sequence continues at coordinate 1,371,000,143 of NC_069500.1, read as the reverse complement.
TCCTCTGCAAATTGCCACCCGGTAACAGTCTCCTTTTGCACATTTGTGCTTACATAGAAGAGAACTTTCCCGAAGTACATCAGTCTGATCCTGCCTATACAGATCAGTCCAGCCCCGAAATACCAGGCAATATTTCTCTGAACGAGGAACATGGCAACCACAGATGATCATTTCTGCTTTCTTTGGGCCTCATCAGTGAGGTGCAGCCATAACTAGAACATATGCTGCTATGTGAAGAACATTGGAATGTGACATAGTTAGTGCACTTGAGAAAACAAAATCTGGTTTGCACAACTTATTGGTTTTTTTTTTCCAACTTTTTGCATTCCATTGAAGTCTATAGAGGAATGTGTTAAAGTGATCATGATATTCAAAGCTCAGCATTTTGTGTTTTTTGGGTTAGCGCTTGAGCAATACGCGTGCTACCTGACGGGCAAAAACAACTTAATTCTAACTGAGTTAACGCACCAGCGGGAGTGATAAATTAAGCTCCACTCATAATCTATCCCAAAATGTGATAAGTGTTAAGCAAGGTGGAGAGGTGAAAGAGCAGTATTAAGAGACAACAAAGGGTTAGCTTTATTAAATGTCGGACAGACATGAACCGCTGTAGCAGATCATGTCCGCCCGACATTGCCAAATGCAGACAGCATACGCTGTAAGCATATAACATTGCACAAGCATTTATAGTGAAATGCTTGTGCAATGCCACCCCCTGCACATTCACGGCCAATCGGCCGCTAGCAGGGGTTGTCAATAATCCCGGTCGTATCTGATTAGGATGATGCTGCCCACCACCACTCAGAGGTGGCGGATAAGTTAAGGAACAGCAGTCTTACAACCGCTTCTTCTTAAGTTTCAGGTGGAGCTGAAACTTTGGGGGTAGATTGCAGCATCCGCTGCTTAATAAATATACCCCATAGACAGAAAGTGATACAAATGTATACTGTTTGATCGCACGCTAACCGTACATTCACGTATTCCCCCTTAGAAGTCAATGGAGAAAAAAAAGTGGAAAAAATACCTAACTCGTGTGCAAACCCTATCATGTGAGCTAACCCGATATGAAAATATGAATATTTCACATTTCAATGTTCTTCATATAGAAGAATATGTTCTATTTATTCATAAATACATATTTCTATATATCTGATAGTTTTGTGGCACAATATATTTTTATACCTATATATATATATATATATATATATAAAATATATATAGCTATAGATATATACAGATATATATAGGAATATCTATTTATAAATACTTAGAACATATTCCCCTATGTGCAGAACTTTAGATTGTGAAATATTTACAGCACAAACACTGTATAACACTTTATTAAATATAAATATATTATAAACAAATAAATACAAATGTATGTATGTATATATATATATATATATATATATATATATATACACACACATGCATATCCATCTTTGGACTTGTATATGTCTGTATCTCAATGCTAAAGCCATTTGCCTGCCTTTTTTTCTAACACCTTTGAGCCTTTTTTAACTTTTGTCTGCAATATTTTATTTGAATATTTATTTATTAGCTGCTGTTATTATGAGTGTATATGTACTTTGTAATGTATTTTGATCTGTCACCAGACCTCTAAGGAAGTGGTAATTATTCTATCGTAAATTGCGAATGCACTCAAGCGACCTCATTTACTTTCAATAAACCCCTTATCGCTCATGCGCAAACATTTGTGTTCCACTCATAATCTGGCCTAATCTTAGACTGTTTTATTTATTAAATATTCAAATACTACCATGCGTTCCATAGAAATGATCAAATTGCAGAACTAATGTAAGTGTCAACATTTATTTTACTATTGAAATGTTAATATATATACATTTACATGGTGCCTTTGACCTCCTTCTCAGAGTGGCTTCCTTTCAGTGTAGGTCTGATCCATTTTGTTTTAATTTGGCAATTTTTTTTGCATCCAAGCATATATTTAAATAATGAAACTAAATGCCATAAATCATAGTATAGTATGGTATTTCTACAGTGGGGTTAAGCACTCATGTAACTACATACAGTAAATGTTGGGCAAATGGTTCACTCCAAATAAAAAATCTATATATCACAAGTAGTGAAGGCACTCACTGGGTCTTAATCACAAATCCTTTTATTTAGATACATGACGTTTCGGGGTTGCCCCTGTCTTTAGACATAAACATTTTACCTTTAAAATAGTCTAATATCAAATGATCCCTTCTATACTGGTAGTTACTGTTGTCACGTTGCGTTTCCTGTCATTGACCCATTGGCGCAATGCTGGTTGCCATGGGAACCCACCACTGCCTCACTTGTGAACATATCTGCACTTTATACCAATATATAGATGTACATCTGTAATATTCAATATATGTACTCATATTTTTCTCTATTTGCAATACCTCTAATTTTCTAAGATCATCCACTATTTTACCAACATAAAAATGTTGGAGGTATACAATGAAAGTGGTAGTACATGTTACCCTAAGTTTTAGAAAAAGAAAATCTTATTTTTATAGGGATAGCAAAAGAACTTGCCAGTTGAGAACCCTTTGCAAGTAACACATCCTAAACATCTACAGCAAGCTTTTGTCTGTTTTAACCAGGTGATGAGGATATAACAGTTGTGTGGGTCAGATTGTATCAAGTAGTCCATCAATGACCCCACTCTGGGTGCCTTTTAACCTTTACAAGGTAAACTTGGATCAGTTTCTATAATGGGCCAGCACTTGGAAATAATTGATGATACTCTCTCATCTCCCAGTTTGTGGGGCCGAGATAACATTGTGCGGGTGGACATTGATAAATACCGACAGCATATGCTATCGGCATTTATCATTGCACAAGCATGTCTCTTTAAGTGCTTGTGCAATACCGCCCCTGCCCATTCTCAGCCAATCAGATGCTAGCAGGGGGTGTCAATCATCCCGATCGTATCTGATCAGGATGATTGCTGTCCGCCACCTCAGAGGTCTTAAAACCGCTACTTCTGAACTCTTGTTTCCAGCAAGCCTGAAGGCTAGCGCGGAAACTGCAGCATACGGGGCATGATAAATAAGAAAAAGAATCTCCTAGGCACAAAAAGTCACCAGAAGGTGACTGCTTGTACGGAAATAAAACATAACTTTTATTAACACCATATGTTAAAAAAACACACTGACAAATTTAAAAACACGTGGATAATCCAAAATTCTAAGAAAGAATTGTATTGGTCACAATAATATTTGACTGTTGTGAACATATAATATATACCAGGTGTAGCTACACAATTGAGGGACTCTTGAGGTCAAATGTGTGGGATGAATTCAACCCTGAAAGATATTGGAATGAGCAAGGAGCACACTTGATTGTGGCCTACAATCGGTGTGTATTTAATGCTGTACAATAAAATCTCACTTGTTGTTGGTATGTTCGTTATTTACTAGTGAAATCACTATTCAAACAGAGATTAACCCTGAGTTATAGATCCAAATATTAATATAAACCCTAACTGGATCTTGGGAGATTTACATATAGTGTATCATTAATGATATGTACTTGTCAATTGCAACGAGGAATTATCACAAAAGTGGAGGTACAGTGGGGCAAAAAAGTATTTAGTCAGCCGTCAATTGTGCAAGTTCTCCCACTTAAGAAGATGAGAGAGGCCTGTAATTTTCATCATAGGTATACCTCAACTATGAGAGACAAAATGTGGAAACAAATCCAGACAATCACATTGTCTGATTTGGAAAGAATTTATTTGCAAATTATGGTGGAAAATAAGTATTTGGTCAATATCAAAAGTTCATCTCAATACCTTGTTATATATCCTTTGTTGGCAATGACAGAGGTCAAACATTTTCTGTAAGTCTTAACAAGGTTGTCATACACTGTTGCTGGTATGTTGGCCCATTCCTGCATGCAGATCTCCTCTAGAGCAGTGATGTTTTGGGGCTGTCACTGGGCAACACAGACTTTCAACTCCCTCCAAAGGTTTTCTATGGGATTGAGATCTGGAAACTGGCTAGGCCACTCTAGGACCTTGAAATGCTTCTTTTACGAAGCCACTCCTTTATTGCCCGGGCGGTGTGTTTGGGATCATTGTCATGCTGAAAGACCCAGCCACGTTTCATCTTCAATGCCCTTGTTGATGGAAGGAGGTTTGCACTCAAAATCTCACGATACATGGCCCCATTCATTCTTTCATATACATGGATCAGTCGTCCTGTTCCCTTTGCAGAGAAACAGCCCCAAAGCATGATGTTGCAACCTCCATGCTTCACAGTAGGTATTGTGTGTTCTTTGGTTGCAACACAGCATTCTCTGTCCTCCAAACACGACGAATTGTGTTTCTACCAAACAGTTGTACTTTGGTTTCATCTGACCATATGACATTATCCCAATCCGCTTCTGGATCCTCCAAATGCTCTCTAGCATACTTCAGACAGGCCCGGACATGTACTGGCTTAAGCAGGGGGACACGTCTGGAACTGCAGGATCTGAATCCCTGGTGGCGTAGTGTGTTACTGATGGTAGCCTTTGTTATGTTGGTCCCAGCTCTCTGCTGGTCATTCACTAGGTCCCCCCGTGTGGTTCTGGGATGTTTGCTCACTGTTCTTGTGATCATTTTGACCCCACGGGGTGAGATCTTGCGTGGAGTCCCAGATCGAGGGAGATTATCAGTGGTCTTGTATGTCTTCCATTTTCTAATTATTGCTCCCACAGTTGATTTCTTCACACCAAGCTGCTTGCCTATTGCAGATTCAGTCTTCCCAGGCTGCTGCAGGTCTACAATTTTGTTTCTGGTATCCTTCGACAGCTCTTTGGTCTTCACCATAGTGGAGTTTGGAGTGTAACTGTTTGAGGTTGTGGTCGTGGACAGGTGACTTTTATACTGATAACAAGTTCAAACAGGTGCCATTAATACAGGTAATGAGTGGAGGCAGAGGAGCCTCTTAAAGAAGAAGATACAGGTCTGTGAGAGCCAGAAATCTTGCTTGTTTGTAAGGTGCCAAATACTTGGACCAATACTAAGAGTTGAATAATATATAAAAAAAGGCTTCTATTTGTGATACATATTCATCACTTATAAGGATATACTGTTGCAACCTTTATCGATACAAATGTGCTAATGAAATACAACTCTCATGTAATTCAATTTAATGTTCTAAAGTTATCAGGTTATTTGGGGTGCCATTGTTCCCCACGTGGGGATAAAGTGGCATATACTTCTATGAGATCAAATGCTAATATTTCCAATCAGTAATGTGACCCTTATCATGATAGATTGGGATTTATGGATATCCTAAAGATTCTTTGTACATTTAGATCCACTAGAGTTATACCTCAATATTGGTATTTATAGACACCAACCAAGTATTGTGTCACTAAACTTTAGCCCCTTATATCTACAGCATCTGTGCTAAGCCACTAACCCAGATTAACTTAAACATAAGTAATTTATAGTCTGTTAAGGTCGATGCCTTCTATAGGCGACTATAAGTAGCGCTGCTGGGTTCTAGCTGTGCTGTTAAGGATATACTAAACAGTATATAGATCATGCAAATAATTTTTATATATTCAAATATATCAGTTAATATATGTTAATATTGGTGGGTGATAGCCCAATTACATGTTAAAATTTATATCCCTTGTGTATGTGCCTTATATTAATATCAGATCTAATTCACTAGATGCTTAATATAGTGTCTCAATGGATATAATAATTGTACTCACTGGTGAGCACAATTATAATATAACAGCTAGTATTAGGTATATTGGATGTTTTGTATCACATATCCACAACGTGTACCCACTGGTTGTACAATGTTGTAATTAGAGAAAAGCAGCTGCCGTTTATGAGCAGTTGCAAATAGCGTAAGATCTGGGTAATTTAACAAATTACCTACTTATTATATAAATCAATATAAAGTCTAGATGTGCATAGTTTCACTTTGCTGCTCTTTCTTAATCCTCTTATGTTACCCCTTATATATACCACCCTTTGGCTGTGGTTAGATCCTTAGTTAACAGTTAAGCCCCACCATTATTGTGGTTAAATTACAATGTATATAATTATAAAGCGTTATCTAAATTTCGCTAACTTGGCTAGATCCTTAGCTAACAGTTTAGCTCCACCATTATTGTGGTTAAATCATAATGTATATGTTATAAAGAGTTATCTGAATTTCGCTAACTTGTATTTATGAATCTGATTTGTCAATTCTGCTGAGTAATTACAAATGCACGCTTGGTTTGTACAATAAGTTACATGTGAAATAACTGGCTAAGCTTTGTGCTAGGTAGCACCTTTGATATACCACTCATATAAAGTAGTCACAAAAGTTCTATACAGATTTTGTTTCCACACTAAGTTAAAAACAGTTACTGAAAGTTGGGCATATTAGCTGCCCCCCCTTAACATGTTTTGCCGTTACAATTTTGGCTTTTCTCTAATTAAAACATTGTACAACCAGTGGATACACGTTGTGGATATGTGATACAAAACATCCCATATACCTAATTCTAGCTGTTATATTCTAATTGTGCTCACCAGTGAGTACAATTATTATATCCATTGAGACACTATACTAAGCATCTAGTGAATTAGATCTGATATTAATATAAGGCACATACACAAGGGATATACATTTTAACATGTACTTGGGCTATCCCCCACCAATATTAACATACCAGTATTGAACTCATACATTTGAATATCTACAGAAGATTAAAAATTATTTGCATGATCTATATACTGTTTAGTATATCCTTAACAGCACAGCTAGAACCCAGCAGTGCTACTTATAGTCACCTATAGAAGACTATAAATTACTTATGTTTAAGTGAATCTGGGTTGGTGGCTTAGCACAGATGCTGTAGATATAATGGGTTAAGTTTAGTGACACAATATTTGGTTGGTGTCTATAAATACCAATATCGAGGTATAACTCTAGTGGATCTATATTTACAAAGAATCTTTAGGATATCCATAAATCCCAATCTATCATGATAAAGGTCACATTACAGATTAGAAATATTAGCATTTGATCTCATAGAAGTATATGCCTCTTTATTCCCACATGGGGAACAACGGCACCCCAAATAACCTGAACACTTTAGAACTTTAAATTGAAATACATGAGAGTTGTATTTCATTAGCACTTTTGTATCGATACAGGTTGCAACAGTATATCCTCATAAGTGATGAATATGTATCACAAATAGAAGCCTTTTTTTATATATTATTCAACTCTTAGTATCGGTCCAACATCAATCTAAGAGAATAGTGCTCAATACTGCCAATTGGGAGACAATATTACTCCCTAAGCATTTATATACCACCACTTTTGTGATAATTCCTCGTTGCAATTGGCAAGTACATATCATTAATGATACACTATATGTAAATCTCCCAAGATCCAGTTAGGGTTAATATTAATATTTGAATCTATAACTGAGGGTTAATCTCCATTTGAATAGTGATTCACTAGTAAATAACGAACACACCAACAAGTGAGATTTTATTGTATAGCATTAAATACACGCCAATTGTAGACCACAATCAAGTGTTTTCCTTGCTCATTCCAATATTTTTCAGGGTTGAATTCATCCCACACATTTGACATTTGAGTCCCTCAATTGTGTAGCTACACCTGGTATATATTATATGTTCACAACAGTCGAAATATTATTGTGACCAATACAATTCTTTCATTGTTATTTTAGAATTTTGGATTATCCACGTGCTTTTAAATTTGCAAGTGTTTTTTTTTTTTTAACATATGGTGTTAATAAAAGTTATGTTTTAATTCTGTACAAGCAGTCACCTTCTGGAAAAGTATAGTTCTTACTATAGGGAGACAGAAGTGCTATAAAGTGAATTTAATAGTCATCTGATCAGATAGTTGTGTGTTATCATTTTGCAAGGGAGATGGCTGTATATCCTCTTTTACTTTCTCCCTCTGTTATGGCTTCTTGCTCCATGTCTTCCAGTTGTGTATCCTTGTTTTTAACCTCATATTATTACTTCGATTTGAAAAATGTAATTATAGACCATGTATCTCCTCCACCATGAGGTGGAGATAGGGCTAAGATGTTGTTGCCAAGTGGATTTATGCCCAGGAAGTTAAATACCCACCTGGACTGGCACTGCTTTATTTAAATTGTGAGAGCAGTCATGGAATTAAACTCATTTCAGATAGATGTAACCATCTTCTGGTGCAATACTACCTTTAGGTACAACTATGTTAGCCATTAAGAAATCAATGTATTGAGTGGTATTATTTAAGTGCTGTACCCCCTTTTGGTAATAACATGCTATATAGCTTTATATTGAGAGAACATGATATATGGACACTCAGAAGGATAATATAAACATATAGTGAACAATATGTAAACAGTAGCCCTAATGAATATGTAGAAGTCTCTCATGGTATATGAATATAACAATGGTGAGAATATGAGGTATTGCAAAAAGAGAAACATATGAGTACATATATTAAATTTTACAGATATTGGTATAAGGTGCAGATTGTTTTTAATATGTTCACAGGTTTTGTTACAGTGGTGGGCCGCGTTGCTGTGGACACAGTATGACATCATGTGCTTCCAGGATGCTGTCAACAGCAGCATGGAGAGGATCAGATGGTTTTAGACCAGTGACGTGCAGTGACGTCAGAGGTTGGTGAGGCAGTGGCTAGGATACGCCTTCATTCTATAGATATCCTTTGTTGAAGAAATAGCAATGCACATGGGTGAGCCAATCACATGAGGTATATATGTGCAGCCACCAATCAGCAGCTACTGAGCATATTTAGATATGATTTTCAACAAAGGACATCAAAAGAATGAAGAAAATTAGATATTAGATGTAAATTGGAAAGTTATTTAAATTTGCATATGGGTTTCATATGGGTTTCATGTCCGTTTAAATGGTGTCCTGGAAAACTGGTCAACTTAGTAAACATCTGATTTTAGTCTAAAAGGATTGTAACAAACTCTTGCCAGATAACACAATGCTTGCTCTGATTATGAGATCTAGAAATCCATGCCCATTAAAATATGTTTAAAACATACTTTTTACTTTAATGCTGCAAATTATGCTTATAGATTCTTTCATTACATAAGGGATGAGAGTCAGAGGGGGAGGAAGAGAGACAGAGAGAGAAAGAGACCATGGGGAGAACAACACATAAGGAGAGAGATGGATAGAGAGAGAGACACACACACACACACACAAGGGGGGACCACTGCATTTTAAAGTAATAAAACAGCAGAGCTACAGAGACTAAGTGAGACTATAACTAAATGAGACTATAATTTAGTGTAAAGTACAGAGGCAATCTGCTAAGTTAGTGGGTGTAAAGTTTGAGTAAACAAAATACAAAAACAACCCTGCTGTAAAAGAGTAAAAAACACTAAACCACATTCATTAAATTATCATTTTCACTAACAGAATCCCTTACAGTAAAATCTTACTTCAATAAGATGTGGCTGAACAGAAACATTGCTCTCTGTGCCTCTCTCTTCCTGCTCTGTATAAGGATTCAGGAAGTGACAGTGGCACATTCCACTGCACTTAGAGGGGAAGAACAGAACTCTCTTTTTCACTTTAGCAAAGCTAGCAGGTTCACAGGACAGCAACAAAATATATGAAAGTTGTTTTTTTTCGTTTTTGTTTTGTTTTATATGATTTAACATCCAGCCCCAACCCTATGTTCCACTTACTAATGCCTCTCGCTGGATTGGTTCAGCCCAAATAGGACTGCCTCAAATAAAGCACTTATGGGCCATGCAATGATCTTAACCACTGTCATCCAGTAGATGGCGCAGCATGTTGTGTAATGGTGGGCAGACCTGCTTGTGCCTCTCCATTGCACAACATGTAGCTGTGAAAAAAATTCTGGTGAAAAAAAATTACAATTTTTTTTTTAAAGCCAATAAAAAAAATATATTTTTGCCCATATGAAAGGTGAAGCACTGCCTCACCTGCCTCTAGTGACTGCACATCACTGTTTTAGACTATTTATTAGGTGAGCCACTTTGTAATAATGTTTATGTCTGAAAACGGGGGCAACCCTGAATTGTCACTTATCTAAATAAAAGATCCCACTAGTAAGAGACACTTATATATATAATCCTGTGTGTATGTCAGCATGAGGTGGTATACATGCAAGTGGAGAAATGTTCCTGTGCTGATATTATATTTTATCTTCAGTATCAAGTATAATATCATTAATTAAGTATCCAATATCACACACAATACTGAGCCGTAAAATTCCAAAATACATTGCATATAGTAGTAATCGATTTTGTGAATGTGTGGCATGCTTTACTGTTAGCAGAGTTTATATCCTTCTGTCAGACAGACTTCACAGTAATGTAGCGCTGTATGAAACATTCACAGGCGATATGCCACTCACCTGCTCGTTAAAAGGTAAGATAAATTGAACTAATATTCCCTCATGAAGCAGTGCTCTGCTGTTGTAGCCCACTTTGTGTGTCGTGCCTGGAGACTTCACGGAATGCCACCACAGTGCGGCTTGTGGGCCAGTATGATCAAACAGGTGTTGGTCAGAGGGTGATAAAATCACCTGGAAGCGGAAAAAGACCAAATCTCTGAAGAGAACAAAAAATCCAAAAGTCCCAAATGAAAGTCTTCAAGAGGAAAAATTAACTTTTATTGTATCCATTTAAAATCACAACAGTTCAAGCATAAACATCATAGCCATGTGTAATAACCATCCTGAGAAAAGTATCCTTTGAATCACATATAAAAATATCTGTAAAAATGTATATAATGGTAACATAATATGTTTTCATTGGTGTATTCTTCAACAGTGTGTTACTAATATGTTACAAAGAGTATCATAAATAAAACAACTGTATTTTAAAATTGTATCATTTGGAAGAACTGTTTTCCACTAAATACTTGAATAATCTTTTTTCTAGAAACTGAATAAACAGCTGACACTGAAAAAAATGTTTTCAAAATTTGCCCCCTCATATGCTGAGCCCCATTACATATGCAGCGTCGCCCGCAAAGCCCATTACACCCGTATATTTCACCCGTCGCTCGCAATTTTTACTCCCATAAGCTAACATGGGACCGCGTCATTAATCGGTATCCAATATTCAGCGCAAGGCCTTACGTGTCGAAAATGGAGAAATCTTACTCCATTTTCACCACGCCATAAAAGGCAGCCGTAGCAAGCCTTGCGCTGAGTATGGGAGCACCGTAACTCCCTAAAATGCCTGCAAAAAAAAACCTAACACCTAACGTATGCGCAATGTCTATCTACCTGTCAACCGCAATCCCCTACCACAATAACTAATAAAGTGTATTAACCCCTAAACCACCATAGCTCACACCTCAATAAACCTATTCTAGTATTAACCCCTAAACCGCCATAGCCCACATAGCCTATTAAATCTATTAACCCCTAATCTGCCACCGCCAACGTCGCCGCCACTATAATAAAGTTATTAACCCCTAAACCTAAGTCTAACCCTAACACCCCCCTAACTTAAATATTATTTTAAAAAATCTAAATAATATTACTATTATTAACAAAATTATTCCTATTTAAAACTAAATACTTACCTATAAAATAAACCCTAAGATAGCTACAATATAATTAATAATTACATTGTAGCTATTTTAGGATTTTTTTTTATTTTACAGGCAACTTTGTATTTATTTTAACTAGATACAATAGCTATTAATTAGTTAATAACTATTTAATAGCTACCTAGTTAAAATAAAGACAAAAGTACCTGTAAAATAAAACCTAACCTAAGTTACAATTACACCTAACACCCCACTATCATTAAATTAATTAAATAAATTAACTACAATTACCTAAAATTAAATACAATTAAATAAAATAAACTATAGTACAAAAGAAAAAAACTAAATTACAGAAAATAAAAAAATTACAAGAAGTTTAAACAAATTACACCTAATCTAAGCCCCCTAATAAAATAAAAAAGCCCCCCAAAATAATAAAAGGGCTTAAAAGGGCTATTTGCAGGGCATTGACCCAAAGTAATCAGCTCTTTTACCTGTAAAAAAAGAAATACACCCCCCCAACATTACAACCCACCACCCACACACCCCTACTCTAAAACCCACCCAATACCCCCTTAATAAAACCTAACACTACCCGCTTGAAGATAACCCTACCTTGAGCCGTATTCACCCAGCCGGGCACAAGTGGTCATCCGATCCGGGCAGAAGTCTTCATCCGATCGGGGCAGAAAAGGACATCCAGACAGGCAGGTCTTCATCCTATCCGGGCAGAAGAGGACATTCGGACCGGCAGACGTCTTCATCCAGGTGGCATCTTCTATCTTCTTCCATCCGGAGCAGAGCGGGTCCATCTTGAAGACATCCGACGTGGAGCATCCTTCCAGCACGACGACTACTCGACGAATGAAGGTTCCTTTAAGTGATGTCATCCAAGATGGCATCCCTCGAATTCCGATTGGCTGATAGGATTCAGCCAATCGGAATTAAGGTAGATTTAATCAGCCAATCGGATTGAAGTTCAATCCGATTGGCTGATTGGATCAGCCAATAGGATTGACCTCGCATTCTATTGGCTGATTTAATCAGCCAATCGGATTGAACTTCAATCCGATTGGCTGATTAAATCAGCCAATCGGATTTTTCCTACATTAATTCCGATTGGCTGATAGAATCCTATCAGCCAATCGGAATTCGAGGGTCGCCATCTTGGATAACATCATTTAAAGGAACCTTCATTCGTCGCTAGTCCATCGACCAGGAAGGATGCTCCACGCCGGATGTCTTCAAGATGGAGCCGCTCCTCGTCGGATGGAAGAAAATAGAAGATGCCGCTAGGATGAAGACTTCTGCCGGTCCGGATGTCCTCTTCTGCCCGGATAGGATGAAGACTTCTGCCGGTCTGGATGTCCTCTTCTGCCCCGATCAGATGAAGACTTCTGCCCGGATCGGATGACCACTTGTGCCCGGCTGGGGGAAGACGGCTCAAGGTAGGGTGATCTTCAAGGGGGTAGTGTTAGGTTTTATTAAAGGGGGATTGGGTGGGTTTTTGAGTAGGGGTGTGTGGGTGGTGGGTTGTAATGTTGGGGGGGTATTTCTTTTTTTACAGGTAAAAGAGCTGATTACTTTGGGGCAATGCCCCGCAAAAAGCCATTTTAAGGGATATTTGTAATTTAGTATAGGGTAGGGCATTTTATTATTTTGGGGGGCTTTTTTATTTTATTAGGGGGCTTAAATTAGGTGTAATTAGTTTAAACTTCTTGTAATTTTTTTATTTTCTGTAATTTAGTGGGGTTTTTTTGTACTATAGTTTATTTAACTGTAGTTAATTTATTTAATTAATTTAATGATAGTGGGGTGTTAGGTGTAATTGTAACTTAGGTTAGGTTTTATTTTACAGGTAAATTTGTAATTATTTTAACTAGGTAGCTATTAAATAGTTATTAACTATTTAATAGCTATTGTACCTAGTTAAAATAAATACAAAGTTGCCTGTAAAATAAAAATAAATCCTAAAATAGCTACAATGTAACTATTAGTTATATTGTAGCTATCTTACGGCTAGATTTAGAGTTTTGTCGGTAAGGACCCGCGTAGCTAACGCCGGCTTTTTTTTGGCCGCACCATAAAAATAACTCTGGTATTGAGAGTCCACATAAAGGCTGCGTTAGGCTCCAAAAAAGGAGCGTAGAGCATATTTAACGCAGCTTCAACTCTCGATACCAGAGTTGCTTACGGACGCGGCCAGCCTCAAAAACGTGCTCGTGCACGATTCCCCCATAGGAAACAATGGGGCTGTTTGAGCTGAAAAAAAACCTAACACCTGCAAAAAAGCCGCGTTCAGCTCCTAACGCAGCCCCATTGTTTGCTATGCGGAAACACTTCCTACGCCTGCACCTAACACTCTAACATGTACCCCGATTCTAAACACCCCTAACCTTACACTTATTAACCCCTAATCTGCCGCCCCCGCTATCGCTGACCCCTGCATATTATTATTAACCCCTAATCTGCCGCTCCGTAAACCGCCACTACTTACATTATCCCTATGTACCCCTAATCTGCTGCCCTAACATCGCCGACCCCTATATTATATTTATTAACCCCTAATCTGCCCCCCACAACGTCGCCTCCACCTGCCTACACTTATTAACCCCTAATCTGCCGAGCGGACCTGAGCGCTACTATAATAAAGTTATTAACTCCTAATCCGCCTCACTAACCCTATAATAAATAGTATTAACCCCTTAATTGCCCTCCCTAACATCGCCGACACCTAACTTAAATTATTAACCCCTAATCTGCCGACTGGAGCTCACCGCTATTCTAATAAATGTATTAACCCCTAAAGCTAAGTCTAGCCCTAACACTAACACCCCCTTAAGTTAAATATAATTTACATCTAACGAAATTAATTATCTCTTATTAAATAAATTATTCCTATTTAAAGCTAAATACTTACCTGTAAAATAAATCCTAATATAGCTACACTATAAATTATAATTATATTATAGCTATTTTAGGATTAATATTTATTTTACAGGTAACTTTGTAATTATTTTAACCAGGTACAATAGCTATTAAATAGTTAAGAACTATTTAATAGTTACCTAGTTAACCTCTTTAATTTTTTTCCGTCATAAAACAATTGAGCAAACTGAAAGCTGTGTCCTTAAAGGGTTAAAATAATAACAAAATTACCTGTAAAATAAATCCTAACCTAAGTTACAATTAAACCTAACACTACACTATCATTAAATTAATTAAATAAAATATCTACAATTACCTACAATTAAAACTAACACTACACTATCAATACATTAATTAAATACAATATCTACAAATAACTACAATGAAATAAACTAACTAAAGTACAAAAAAGAACTAAGTTACAAAAAATAAAAAAATATTTACAAACATAAGGAAAATCTTACAACAATTTTAAACTAATTACACCTACTCTAAGCCCCCTAATAAAATAACAAAGCCCCCCAAAATAAAAAAATGCCCTACCCTATTCTAAATTACTAAAGTTCAAAGCTCTTTTACCTTACCAGCCCTGAACAGGGCCCTTTGCGGGGCATGCCCCAAGAAGTTCAGCTCTTTTGCCTGTAAAAAAAAACATACAATACCCCCCCAACATTACAACCCACCACCCACATACCCCTAATCTAACCCAAACCCCCCTTAAATAAACCTAACACTAAGCCCCTGAAGATCATCCTACCTTGTCTTCACCTCACCGGGTATCACACCAATCCGTCCTGGCTCCGATATCTTCATCCAACCCAAGCGGGGGCTAGACATCCACTGAAGAAGTCCAGAAGAGGCTCCAAAGTCTTCATCCTATCCGGGAAGAAGAGTAGATCCGGACCGGCAACCATCTTCTTCCAAGTGGCATCTTCTATCTTCATCCGATGAGGACCGGCTCCATCCTGAAGACCTCCACCGTGGACCCATCTTCAACCGGCGACGTCCAACTGAAGAATGACGGTTCCTTTTAGTGACGTCATCCAAGATGGCGTTTCTCGAATTCCGATTGGCTGATAGGATTCTATCAGCCAATCGGAATTAAGGTAGGAATATTCTGATTGGCTGATGGAATCAGCCAATCAGAATCAAGTTCAATATGATTGGCTGATCCAATCAGCCAATCAGATTGAGCTCGCATTCTATTGGCTGTTCCGATCAGCCAATAGATTTTGGAGCCAGGACAGATCGGTGAACCTGGTATGGTGAAGACAAGGTAGGATGATCTTCAGGGGCTTAGTTTTAGGTTTATTTAAGGGGGGTTTGGGTTAGATTAGGGGTATGTGGGTGGTGGGTTGTAATGTTGGGGGGGGTATTGTATGTTTTTTTTTTACAGGCAAAAGAGCTGAACTTCTTGGGGCATGCCCCGCAAAGGGCCCTGTTCAGGGCTGGTAAGGTAAAAGAGCTTTGAACTTTAGTAATTTAGAACAGGGTAGGGCATTTTTTTATTTTGGGGGGCTTTGTTATTTTATTAGGGGGCTTAGAGTAGGTGTAATTAGTTTAAAATTGTTGTAATATTTTTCTTATGTTTGTAAATATTTTTTTATTTTTTGTAACTTAGTTCTTTTTTATTTTTTGTACTTTAGTTAGTTTATTTCATTGTAGTTATTTGTAGGTATTGTATTTCATTTATTTATTGATAGTGTAGTGTTAGGTTTAATTGTAACTTAGGTTAGGATTTATTTTACAGGTAAATTTGTAATTATTTTAACTATTTTACCTATTAAATAGTTCTTAACTATTTAATAGCTATTGTACCTGGTTAAAATAAATACAAAGTTACCTGTAAAATAAATATTAATCCTAAAATAGCTATAATATAATTATAATTTATGTTGTAGCTATATTAGGATTTATTTTACAGGTAAGTATTTAGCTTTAAATAGGAATAATTTATTTAATAAGAGTTAATTAATTTTGTTAGATTAAAATTATATTTAACTTTGGCGGGTGTTAGTGTTAGGGTTAGACTTAGCTTTAGGGGTTAATACATTTATTAGAATAGCGTCGAGATTCGGTCGGCAGATTAGGGGTTAATAATTGAAGTTAGGTGTCGGCGATGTTAGGGAGGGCAGGTTAGGGATTAATAAATATAATATAGGGGTCGGCGGTGTTAGGGGCAGCAGATTAGGGGTACATAGCTATAATGTAGCTGGCGGCTCTTTGCGGTCGGCAGATTAGGGGTTAATTATTGTAGGTAGGTGGCGGCGACGTTGTGGGGGGCAGGTTAGGGGTTAATAAATATAATATAGGGGTCGGCGATGTTAGGGCAGAAGATTAGGGGTACATAGGGATAATGTAGCTGGCGGCGGCGTGCGGACGGCAGATTAGGGGTTAATAAGTGTAGGTAGCTGGCGGCGACGTTGTGGGGGGCAGATTAGGGGTTAATAAATATAATATAGGGGTCGGCGGTGTTAGGGGCAGCAGATTAGGGGTACATAAGGATAACGTAGGTGGCGGTCGGCAGATTAGGGGTTAAAAAAATTTAATCGAGTTGCGGCGATGCGGGGGGACCTCGGTTTAGGGGTACATAGGTAGTTTATGGGTGTTAGTGTACTTTAGAGTACAGTAGTTAAGAGCTTTATGAACCGGCGTTAGCCCAGAAAGCTCTTAACTACTGACTTTTTTCTGCGGCTGGAGTTTTGTCGTTAGATTTCTAACGCTCACTTCAGACACGACTCTAAATACCGGAGTTAGAAAAATCCCATTGAAAAGATAGGATACGCAATTTACGTAAGGGGATCTGCGGTATGGAAAAGTCGCGGCTGAAAAGTGACCGTTAGACCCTTTTTTGAGTGACTCCAAATACCGGAAGTAGCCTAAAACCAGCGTTAGGAGCCTCTAACGCTGGTTTTCACGGCTACCGCCAAACTCCAAATCTAGGCCTTAGGGTTTAGTTTATAGGTAAGTATTTAGTTTTAAATAGGAATAATTTAGTTAATAATAGTAATAATATTTAGATTTATATAAATAATAATTAAGTTAGGGGAGTGTTAGGGTTAGACTTAGGTTTAGGGGTTAATAACTTTATTATAGTGCTGGCGACGTTGGCGGCAGCAGATTAGGGTTTAATAGATTTAATAGGCTATGTGGGCTATGCCGGTTTAGGGGTTTATACTAGAATAGGTTTATTGCGATGTGGGCTATGGCGGTTTAGGGGTTAATAATTTAGTTATTACTTGCGGTGTGGGCTATGGTGGTTTAGGGGTTAATAATTAGGCTTATTGTGTTGTGGGGGGTTGTCGGTCTAGGGGTTAATACATTTATTATTAGGAGTGAGAGGGGGGATTGCGGATATAGGGGTAAACGTGTCGGGCTTATTTTTGGGAGGCGTGTTAGACAGTTATGGGAGATTTAAAATTTTTATAACTTTTCTTAGGCGCCAGCAGTTTCTAAAGTGCCGTAAGTCACTGACGACTCCAGAAAATTGTATTTACGCTTATTTCTGGACATCGCTAGTTTATCTGACTTACGGCACTTAGGAAATGCCGGCGAAATATATGTAATGTGGAATAAAGAGAAATAAGTGCGCAAAAATGCTGAAGTAAACAGGAAAAGGGGGGGGGGGGTATCAGCAATTAAATATATCCAAAAATTAAAATATATCCAAAAATTAAAACTAAAATATCTCTGATTTCGATTAGAAGGCTAATATGTTTTCAAACTTTAGGGGTATTGTTTTCACTCCAAAAACTATATATGATTATGTGATTGTAACCACGAAAATGACACACACGTAGGTAAAAAAAAAATTAAAATCACAATTTATAATTTTCATAAGCACAAATCAGAAAACAGATATTCCTAATAAAATAATTCATATATATCTCTTTCTAATATTTATTATTTCTCAAAGACACAAATTAAAAAAACAAACAAATAATCCTAACAGAAAATCCTAACAGAAAATTCTAACAAAAAATTCATATAAATCTCTAGTATTTATTTTGTAGAATCAAATCTACTAAGTACCGGTCCTAATTCCTAAACCTATTACACAAAAGTGTCAAACAGATAAAAATACAAAAAAAAACAGTTTAAAAGTTGATACAAACGATCAAACCAATGTACTAGAATAGAATGTTGCTATTTCATATAGATGGAAACTCTGTAGACAGGCTCCCAAAATGATATCCAAAATTGAGTATCCTTCCCAGGCTATCCGTAAAACAAAGTGTGCAAATGTCGATCTTCTGATTTCTTTCAATTTGTTTGGAGTGGCGTCTAGATGGAAGACAGAAATGTCCGCTTGAGATAGACGTTTAGAATAATTAAACAAACAAGTATCGGTACTTACACATTAGTACCGGAAGATCAGTGCCGCGCCCGACTCTGCTCAGCAAAGGGATCCCGTTGTAGGCTGATTCTTACACAGGCTCCTCTCACAGCCTCGGTCGACAGCCGACTAAACGGAATAGCCCAGGGGGATGGTCAGAAAGGCGCCAAAAAGGAAACACATCAAATCAGTCAGTGTAGAGAGACTTCATACCTTTCTGCTCCAAGCTATGTGTACGGCTGCTGTAGCACCTTCTTCCTTGCGGGGCACGTAGTTTAGCAAATGAGCACTGCAGGAGGAAATATATATGTAATACCCCGATGTGCGAGGTGAAATTACGGACGAAGCAGGTTTCCACGCTTGCGCCGAAACCTATGCCGTATATTGAATCGTGCCCGCTAACTTCTACCTTACGGCTAGATTACGAGTTTTGCAGTAAGTTGAAAAAGCAGCATTATCAGGTTCTGACACTGCTTTTTCATGCCCGCTGCTATTACTAGTCTTGCAGGTTTAGGGGCACC
The DNA here is from genome assembly GCF_027579735.1 of Bombina bombina. Taxonomy (NCBI): domain Eukaryota; kingdom Metazoa; phylum Chordata; class Amphibia; order Anura; family Bombinatoridae; genus Bombina; species Bombina bombina. The sequence continues at coordinate 1,370,980,792 of NC_069500.1, read as the reverse complement.
GCACACTATTTTGGCCTTACTGCAAACCAACGTACACAAATTGCATATAGTTTTTTTTTCAATGGGACTTCCATAGCTCTAAAATTACAAGTTTGTCCTGGGAGGCCAAAAAGTGAGCGTTACACACTATCCCGCAAGATTCCTAATGCATTTTAGAGTCAATAGTTATGAGTTTTATGGTACAAAGCTGTAGCATAAAACTCATAACTAAAGTGCAAAAAAGTACACTAACACCCATAAACTACCTATTAACCCCTAAACCGAGGCCCTCCCGCATTGCAAACACTATAATAAAAATATTAACCCCTAATCTGCTGCTCCGGACATCGCCACCACTAGAACACACATATTACCCCCTAAACCGCTGCTCTCCCGCCTCGCAAACACTAGTTAAATATTATTAACCTCTAATCTGCCGCCCCTAACATCACCGCTGCCTACTTACATTTATTAACCCCTAATCTTCCGCCCCCAAAGTCTCCACCACTATACTAAACCTAAGTATAACCCTAACAGCCCCTAACTTAAATATAATTTAAATAAATCTAAATAAAATTACTATCATTAACTAAATTATTCCTATTTAAAACTAAGTACTTACCAGTAAAAAAAACCCTAAGCAAGCTACAATATTACTAATAGTTACATTGTATCTAGCTTAGGGTTTATTTTTATTTTACAGGCAAGTTTGTATTTATTTTAACTATTTATTAACTACCTAGCTAAAATAAATACAAATTTACCTGTAAAATAAAACCTAACCTAAGTTACTCTAACACCTAACACTACACTACAATTAAATAAATTACCTAAATTAAATACAATTAAATAAATCAAATATAATTAGCTAAATTACAAAAAAAAACACTAAATTACAGAAAATAAAAAACAAATTACAAGATCTTTAAACTAATTACAACTAATCTAATAGCCCTATCAAAAATAAAAAAGCCCCCCCAAATAAAAAAACCCTAGCCTAAACTAAACTACCAATAGCCCTTAAAAGGGCCTTTTGTGGAGCATTGCCCCCAAGAAATCATCTTTTACCTGTAAAAAGAAAATACACACAACCATCCAACAGTAAAACCCACCACCCACACAACCAACCCCCCAAATAAAACCCTAACTAAAAAAACTAAACTCCCCATTGCCCTGAAAAGGGCATTTGGATGGGCATTGCCCTTAAAAGGGCATTTAGCTCTTTTGCGGCCCAAAGCCCTAACCTAAAAATAAAACCCACCCAATACACCCTTTAAAAACCTTCGAAATCTAAGGGACGACATCTTGGATGACGTCACTTAAAGGTACCTTCATTCATCGGGTAGTCGTTGTTGGAAGAGGATGCTCCACGCCAGATGTCTTGAAGATCGACCTGCTCCACATCGAAAGGATGAAGATAGAGGATGCCATCTGGATGAAGACTTCTGCCCGTCTGGAGGACCACTTCTGCCGCTTTCGTTGAGGACATCTTACCGCTTGGATTAAGACTTCTCCCGGTAAGTGGATCTTCGGGGGTTAGTGCTAGGATTTTTTAAGGTTGTATTGGGTGGGTTTTATTTTTAGGTTAGGGCTTTGGGTCGCAATAGAGCTAAATGCCCTTTTAAGGGCAATGCCCATCCAAATGCCCTTTTCAGGGCAATGGGGAGCTTAGGTTTTTTTTCGTTAGGGTTTTATTTGGGGGGTTGGTTGTGAGAGTGGTGGGTTTTATTGTTGGGGGGGTTGTGGGTATTTTTTTTACAGGTAAAAGAGCTGATTCTTGGGGGCAATGCCCCGCAAAAGGCCCTTTTAAGGGCTATTTGTAGTTTAGGTTAGGCTAGGTTTTTTTATTTTGGGTGGGCTTTTTTATTTTTATAGGGCTATTAGATTAGGTGTAATAAGTTTAAAGATCTTGTAATTTGTTTTTCTATTTTCTGCAATTTAGTGTTTTTTTTTGTAATTTAGCTAATTGTATTTGATTTATTTAATTGTATTTCATTTAGGTAATTTATTTAATTGTAGTGTAGTGTTAGGTGTTAGTGTAACTTAGGTTAGGTTTTATTTTACAGGTAAATTTGTATTTCTTTTAGCTAGGTAGTTATTAAATAGTTAATAACTATTTAGTAACTATTCTACCTAGTTAAAATAAATACAAACTTTCCTGTAAAATAAAAATAAACCCTAAGCAAGATACAATGTAACTATTAGTTATATTGTAGCTTGCTTAGGGTTTATTTTACAGGTAAGTATTTAGTTTTAAATTGGAATAATTTAGTTAATGATAGTAATTTTAGTTAGATTTATTTAAATTATATTTAAGTTAGGGGGGGTTAGGGTTAGACTTAGGTTTAGGGTTTAATAAATTTAGAATAGTGGCGGCGGCGTTGAGGGCGGCAGATTATGGGTTAATAAATGTAGGTAGGTTGCGGTGACATTGGGGGAGGGAGATTAGAGGTTAATAAATATAATGTAGGTGTCAGCGATGTTAGGGGCAGCAGATTAGGGGTTAATAAGTATAATGTAGGTGGCGGCGATGTCCGAAGTGGTAGATTAAGGGTTAATAAATATAATGTAGGTGTCGGCAATGTTGGGGGCAGCAGATTAGGGATTAATAAGTGTAAGATTATGGGTGTTTAGACTTGGGGTTCATGTTACGGTGTTAGGTGTATGTAAACATAAATTTTATTTCCCCATAGGAATCAATAGTGCTGCGTTACTGAGTTTTACGCTGCTTTTTTGCAGGTGTTAGACTTTTACTCAACTGGCTCTCCCTATTAATGTCTATGGGGAAATCGTGCATGAGCTTGCATAACCAGCTCACCGCTCACTTAAGCAGCGCTGGTATTGGAGTGCAGTGTGGAGTTCAATTTTGCCGTAATACCAGGGCTGCAGTTAAGTGAGCAGTGAGAATAACGTGCAAGTTAGCACCGCACCCTTGTTACCACAAAACACGTAATCTAGCCGTTAGTTATTTTGAAACTAAAAAAAAAAATCTCAAAAGAAAATCCTTATAAAACCAATATAAGAGCTTATTTTATATACATTGATGACCTGCTGATAGTATGGCAGGGGGATCAAAAGCTGTTAAAACAATTAATTAGTTATATGAATAACAATAATATGAACCTAGCCTTTACTTTTGCCAGTTCAGATAAAGAGCTTTCTTATTTGGCTGTTTTACTAAAACTTTCAGAGGATTATATTGAAACAGAAGCTTATCGGAAACCAATTTCAGGAACACTATTTTGAGATCTGAGTCACATTATCCAGAACATCTAAACAATCTATACCTAAAGACCAGTTTTACATTTGCATAGAAATTGCTCAGATAGGAATAAGTACATATGTCAGTCTGAGCAATAAATAATAGACAGTGTTTGAGGATACAATCAGAAATCCCTTATTAATACAGGTAGGGAGGTACTTGAGTTAGACAGGACAGATTTACTTACTGATAAGGAAGATCATAAAGATACGTTTTTAGAGAACAAGTCCATTGTCTTTTCTATCCCTTATAGTAGACAGTATCATCAGATATGTTCCACTCTTATAAAATATCTTCCTATTTTATAGAAAGATCTATTATTTGATAGTGAAATTTTTAATCAGATAAAATTTGTGTCAAGAAAACCTAAATCCTTAGGAGATAGCTTCACTAGGTCCTTTGTTAATAAAGAGGCAGATTGCCAGAAAAATTAACAGCTAGTTAACCCCCAGAAATGGTGTCTACAAATGTGGCACTAGATATGAGTGACACTTTTGTATCTAATCATACAGGTGGTGGAATGTTTCACATAAATTTACAAATCATATATAACTATAGTTTTTTTTATCTATATCCGGGGTCAGCAACCTTGGGCCCACAGACGTTTTGGAACAACATTTCCCATGATGCTTAGCAAGCCTAAAGAGTGTCTCAGCATCATGGGAAATTTAGTTCCAAAATATTTGGGGGCCCAAGATTGCTGACCCCTGATCTATATGATTACATGTAGATATTGTGGCAAACAATATGTAGGGCGCACTTTGTGTATGCTAGAAGATAGAATTAGGGAACATCTATTGTCCCTCACTGAAGATTTACCCAAGACACCAGTAGCAAAACATTTTGCTACTCATAATACAGATCCAGAAAGCATATTCTTATTTAAAGCTATTGATCATATACACGTATCTCCAATAGGGAGATACAGATATGCTAAATTGAACAGATGCAAAGTCTTTTGGACACATAGATTACAAACTGGTACCCCTCATGGAATCAATGAGAGGTTGGATCTTAAACTGTTCATAGGATATTTAATTTCTTTCAGTTTCTCTATTTTGATGGTTTACTATATACCACAATTATATACAATTTTTTTTTTTGGGGGGGTTGTTTTTTTTTCTCATCAACAACTTTTTCTTTCTTCATTTACACCCCCCCCACTCTTTTAATTCCAAGTACATTTTTCCATTATACATTAGTAATATAAAATTTTCATACACATTTATTTCACTATCACATTTCTCTCTTTTTACTCACTACTTTTTCCTTTCCACTGTCTTCACACACACGTCATATTCTTTTCTCACACACATTTTTCTGCATTTCTTCGTATCTCTCTTACACACTTTTTTCTGATATCTTTTTCAGATATCGCATACAAATTTTTCCACAACACTACTTTTTCACACAACTTTTTCATCTTCATAATTCTTTCCCTTAGTGTTCTCCATTTCTTCAACACATCACATCTTCACATCACATTTACAACTCTTGCCCTGCATTTCTTTGCATTTCACTCATTTTTTCCAATTGCACACTTTACTACTCATACATGATTATACAACCTTTTTTTCACTATCAGCTATCTATTCAGTTTCTAGAATAAAGGTTATTTAAGTATCCAGTTGAAAGTAGTTCTTTCAAATGATACAATTTTAATGTACAGTTTTACTTATGATACTCTTTGTATACTCTGTTGAAGGATATATATTTTGTGACTATTATATACATTTTTACATATATTTTTAGGTCATACAAAGGGTTAAATTGACCTTGATTTTCATTTATCATTGTGCATTATTAATCTTCCTCTTTGTGAACCTGCTTTAACCCTAACAAAGTGCTGATTTTGGCATGAAACATAGGATCCACTGGATACTTTTCTCAGGCTGGATATTACTCATGGCTATGATGTTGATGCTTGCACTGTTGTGATTTTAAATGGATACAATAAAAGTAAATTTTTACTTTTGAAGTCGGTCCTCTTTCATTTGGGGCTTTTGGATATATATATATATATATATATATATATATATATATATATAGTTATTTCTAAGTACTACATGTAATCTATCACCTTAACTGTCCCTGCACCCAATATTACATTGGGAAAATGAGGGGCACACTGAGGGAATACCACAAACCACAGACTGACAATTAGACAGGCACTGGATAAAGTACATTCTGACCAACTGGTAACTCGCCACTGTTCGTAGCTGTCCCATCCTCTTTCCTTGATTAGATCTATTCTTATTGATCATGTGCCTAAACTTGACAGAGGCAGAGATAGAGATAAAGTTCTCTTAATGCGGGAAGCCCAATGGATATACAAATTTTGCACCATTTGTCCTGGAGGACTTAATTCGATACCAGATTTTAAAGTACTCATCTGAGTAAATATCTAATACATACCTAGGGTGCTAGTTCTGTGTGAGGTCGTGTCTAGGGGTCTTGTTTTTTTGCAAGGCCATTTGGTGTTGCATGCCCCCTCTATGCCTTCCTTTGGGGTGAGGGGGATCTTGGATCCTCATTGATCTAAGCTCTAGTACACCGGCACTTACCTGCATTGAAATTATGCTGTCACTCTTCTTGCTAGATACTCTCAGAATTTTGGTGTATGAGTCTATTATTGTGAACCCAAAAAACACAGAAATATCAAATATAAGTGTAACTTGTGATGCATGCCCCCTGTATGCCTCCCTTTGGGGTGAGGTGGATCTTGGATCCTAATTGATCTAAGCTCTACTACACCGGCACTTACCCGCATTGGAATTATGCTGTCACTCTTCTTACAAGATACTCTCAGTATATTGGTGTATGAGTCTGTTATTCTGAACTCAAAAAACATATTAATATAAAATATAAGTGTAACTTGGAGTTTATACACTGTATGATCAATATGGTCTGATGGTGTATAACGATCTAACGATTTTTATATAATGTTCTTAGTTTTGTTAGCAACACTATGAGATGAATTTCCATGAACAAATAACAAATTTTGCAAGTATGACAATGTTTTAATTTATGAAAAGTTTGTTTTTCATGGCAACATCAAACACAATATATTGTTCACAATGAGATTGCAAGTGATGAATTGTGTTTAGTATGTAATGAGTATAAGCCCTATCACAGTTTTGGATCCACATATGATCCATGTAAAAGCTTTGATCACATAATTGATGTCTTATAGAAATGTTTGTGTTTATTTTCATACCGGCATTGACATAATTGTCACTTCTGAATGGAGATATAATAGGAGCACCAAAAGGCTAAACTATGATATCTGGCAACAGAGAATATTAAAGATAAAGTATAAATTATTACATTTATTATAAACGACTAAAAACCAATTCGAACGGATTAAAATTTAAATTGCCTAAAATGATGGTAGGATAAAAACAAAAACAATTCTCTATGTGAAGTACAATAAATCAATAAATGAACTAATAGTCCCAATGTCCAGTAGTGCAAAAGTCCAAATCCTAAAAAGTAGTGTGAATTTTTGACTGTGAAATCCTAAAGAAGACTCCTAAAGATATCCTGAAAATGGTGAAAACTAATATGTATTCAAAAAAACATCAAAAGTAGAAAATAAAAAGTTTAAAATGTCCCTAAAAAAAAGTAAATATATATAATAAAAATTGAATTCCTAATGTGTCAGCTCCGTGTGATAAGGGTATGAATCCGCTGTTGAAAACCTAAAAAAGAAGAAAATATACAAACGTGAAAAATCTCCTAAAAGGTGGTGACCAAATAGAGATATTCTTACCAAAAAGAAAACTCGAGCCTCAAATCTCTGTCAACACGTTTTGGCCCAACTTGGGGCCTTTATCAAGACAATTGGGCAAAAACGCATTTACAGGGATTTGAGGCTTGAGTTTCCTTTTTGGTAAGCATATCTCTATTTGGTCACCGCCTTTTAGGAGATTTTTCACGTTTGTATATTTTCTTCTGTTTTAGGTTTTCCACAGCAGATTCACACCCTTATCACACGGAGCTGACAAATTAGGATTTCTATTTTTATTTTATATATATATATATATATATATATATATATATATATATATATATATATATATATATGTTTTATTAGGACATTTTTCACTTATAGTATGCTATTTGCACTTATTTATAGTTTATTCTGATGAAGGGGATATTTTGGTCTCCGAAACATCAATGTTTCACATTTAAGAATTATAAAGTAGTCACTATTTATTGATTTAATGCTTTATTTAATAACTCCCAGATCAAACATGGAAATTGGGATGTAGGATCACAATAAAATTTTCATATACTTAAATCAGAAAGTAGTTTCTTTATTTTTGCAACATAAATAACCAACGGCTAGATTACGAGTTGTGTGTTAGGGTAAAAAAGCAGCGTTAGGAGGTCCTAACGCTGCTTTTTAACGCCCGCTGGTATTACGAGTCTTGCAGGTTTAGGGGCACCGCACACATATTTGGCCTTACCGCAAAACGACTTACGTAAACTTCATAAAGTCTTTTTCTATGGGACTTCCATAGCACCGGTATTACGATTCTGTCCTGGGAGGCCAAAAAGTGAGCAGTACACCCTCTCCTGTCAAGATCCCTTACATTTAAAAGTCTGTAGTTAAGAGTTTTATGGTACAACGTCGTAGCATAAAACTCATAACTAAAATTCTAAAAAGTACACTAACACCCATAAACTACCTATTAACCCCTAAACCAAAGACCTTCCGCATCGAAAATAATAAAATACAAATTTTAACCCCTAATCTGCCGCTCCGGACACCGCCACCACCTACATTATGTTTATGAACCCCTAATATGCTGACCCCAACATTGTCGACACCTACATTATATTTATTAAACCCTGCTGCCCCCAATGTTGCCGCCACCTACCTAAACTTATTAACCCCTAATCTGCTGCCCCCAATGTTGCCGCCACTATAATAAACATATTAACCCTTAAACCGACACACTCCCGCCTCGCAAACATTAGTTAAATATTATTAACCCCTAATCTTCCATCCCTAACATTGCCGCCACCTACCTACATTTATTAACCCCTAATCTGCCGCCCCCAACGTCGCCGCCACTATATTAAAGTTATTAACCCCTAAACCTAAGTCTAACCCTAAACCTAACACCCACTAACTTAAATATAATTTAAATAAATCTAAATAAATATTCCTATCATTAACTAAATTATTCCTATTTAAAACTAAATACTTACCTGTAAAATAAACCCTAAGATAGCTACAATATAACTAATAGTTACATTGTATCTAGCTTAGGATTTATTTTTATTTTACAGGCAACTTTGTATTTATTTTAACCAGGTACAAAAGCTATTAAATAGTTAATAACTATTTAATAGCTACCTAGTTAAAATAATAACAAAATTACCTGTAAAATAAATCCTAACCTAAGTTACAATTAAACCTAACACTACACTATCAATAAATTAATTAAATAAACTACCTACAATTATCTACCATTAAATCAACTAAATTAAATTACAAAAACAAACAAACACTAAATTACAAAAAATAAAAAAAGATTACAAGAATTTTAAACTAATTACACCTACTCTAAAAGTATAGAGCACACTGTAGTGCTAATGAAGCAAGCTGGGTATATTAAAAGTGGCCCAGCGCACATACCACTCCGGTGAAAGATGGTCCAATGTATTCAGAAGGTTCAGATAAAAAATTCAGGAGACTCCAGATATATATAAAAAACACTTTATATAAAAATATAACAGTGTACAATAAAAATCAGTAGAATTCGCTACGCGTTTCTCAGAGCTACCACTCTGTTTCCTCAGGCAAGTTATACTGATCTAAAACTGAAGTCTCCTATTTATACATCCTCAAATAAATTAAAACATTGGTCACACCCAATTTACCAATTACTTATGCAAATGTTGCTATGGTGACCTTCACAATACAAACTGACTTTTCTTGATACCAGTATGTGAATATATAACTCATTGTATGCATAGATCTACTTTAACATATACAGCTAGTATCAAAACAAGTATATAGCAGATATTACAATATATCTCATAAACATTTCGGAAGAAAACATATATAGTATGCACAATAGTGTTTCAGCAAAAAAACAAATACAGCACTCATATAGTTGGTTCATTAAATTTTCAGCAATCTCTCTTTATGAAAGTGAATGCACTATTTATTTCTATTTTATATGGTTAATAACTTCTTTATTTCCTGAGGATTTCTTTCCTCCCCTTTGTTCATAGTAGAAAGTCTAATTTATTTATTAATTAAAAGCATTAGCTAGTTTGTTTATATCATATATAAAGCTGTCAGCTTGTGGGTGTGTGTCATTAGCCTATCTCACACTTCCATATGTGTGGGTAATGGCTAGTGGGCGTGTATCATTTATCGCCGGTCTTTAAATACAATTCCTCAACTTTCTTCCTAATATATTCTTACCCCTTTTGACATGATCTCCTACAATAAACTGTTTAAATGTTATCTGAATTGTTGTATTGTGCATATCATAAGCTGATTTTATGAAGGGCTATGTCTATTTGTTTAAAGCTCCCTCTCTGATTTCACAATGTCCAATGTGTAGGTGATAATCCGTGGGCGTGTAGCATAAACCAATCACGCGTCACTATGTGTGTGAATCCCAGCTTATAGGCGTGTGTTTTCTATCGTTAAAAAAAAAAAAAAAAAAATAAATCAACTATTGTCTATTTATTTTTTTGGGATATGAACTGCTTTGCTATTATGATATATTTATATATAACCCTATGGCTATGTTCGAGATAGCATCAGCCAATTTGTGTAGCCCTTTGGTATTACTGCTCTGTGAAAGCATATCCTATCCTCACAGTATTCGTCAATTTTTACTGAATCATAACATTCAAAATAATGCCAGTCTCGTAATCATTGCGCTTCAATCGAATAGATGCATATACTCATATATTTTTATATATTGGTAACCTGTATAATGTATATAAATAAAACTATATATATATAAAAAAATATGAATTATAGTCTTCCATTTTTTGTGTGTGCTTTCTGTGCCCTAGTGAATAAATTAATAAATTGTTCTATATGAAAAGACATGTGAAAAAACATATAGAGGAAAATTATGGTTACTATATGCTATAAATAGTGATAATTAGTGAATTCTATGTGTGACTAGTGTTAAGTACTCTAACTATATCTTATTTTATGTAAATAAATATATATAAATAGATGTGCTATTATAAAAACCTATGTGACTAGAGTAATAATATATAAATAATATAACTATAATAATATTATGTGTATGACCATGAATATATCAATTCCTATGTGACTCATATGATTAAATGTGTATAGTGTGACAATGTTAAGTGTTTATAATTAATATAATAAATACTCTATGTGTATGAATATAGACAAATTGTATGTTTATAGTATTCTAAATATACATATCTCCATTAATGTGATTAAATGTGTTTTATAGTGATATGATGCTTGAATGATTGTAAGATGGATAGTAAATACTGAATATATTTTCAAGATGAAACATTACTGGTATATTAAGATATTTACTGGGTGGTGACCTCAGGTGATCTATACTTACATTCCTTCTAAATAATATATATCAATATCAATGAGGATATGATCCATTATATACACATTAATATTAAGTGCACTACTAATGTGAGAGAACAGATATGAAGCTTGTATAACAGAACCCTTAAATTAAAAGATAGAATGAACTGAATGTTTGTACTGGATTGATCTAATAAGTAATTGATACAGCAGCCTTTTAGATCAATCCAGTACAAACATTCAGTTCATTCTATCTTTTAATTTAAGGGTTCTGTTATACAAGCTTCATATCTGTTCTCTCACATTAGTAGTGCACTTAATATTAATGTGTATATAATGGATCATATCCTCATTGATATTGATATATATTATTTAGAAGGAATGTAAGTATAGATCACCTGAGGTCACCACCCAGTAAATATCTTAATATACCAGTAATGTTTCATCTTGAAAATATATTCAGTATTTACTATCCATCTTACAATCATTCAAGCATCATATCACTATAAAACACATTTAATCACATTAATGGAGATATGTATATTTAGAATACTATAAACATACAATTTGTCTATATTCATACACATAGAGTATTTATTATATTAATTATAAACACTTAACATTGTCACACTATACACATTTAATCATATGAGTCACATAGGAATTGATATATTCATGGTCATACACATAATATTATTATAGTTATATTATTTATATATTATTACTCTAGTCACATAGGTTTTTATAATAGCACATCTATTTATATATATTTATTTACATAAAATAAGATATAGTTAGAGTACTTAACACTAGTCACACATAGAATTCACTAATTATCACTATTTATAGCATATAGTAACCATAATTTTCCTCTATATGTTTTTTCACATGTCTTTTCATATAGAACAATTTATTAATTTATTCACTAGGGCACAGAAAGCACACACAAAAAATGGAAGACTATAATTCATATTTTTTTATATATATATAGTTTTATTTATATACATTATACAGGTTACCAATATATAAAAATATATGAGTATATGCATCTATTCGATTGAAGCGCAATGATTACGAGACTGGCATTATTTTGAATGTTATGATTCAGTAAAAATTGACGAATACTGTGAGGATAGGATATGCTTTCACAGAGCAGTAATACCAAAGGGCTACACAAATTGGCTGATGCTATCTCGAACATAGCCATAGGGTTATATATAAATATATCATAATAGCAAAGCAGTTCATATCCCAAAAAAATAAATAGACAATAGTTGATTTATTTATTTATTTTTTTTTTTTTTAACGATAGAAAACACACGCCTATAAGCTGGGATTCACACACATAGTGACGCGTGATTGGTTTATGCTACACGCCCACGGATTATCACCTACACATTGGACATTGTGAAATCAGAGAGGGAGCTTTAAACAAATAGACATAGCCCTTCATAAAATCAGCTTATGATATGCACAATACAACAATTCAGATAACATTTAAACAGTTTATTGTAGGAGATCATGTCAAAAGGGGTAAGAATATATTAGGAAGAAAGTTGAGGAATTGTATTTAAAGACCGGCGATAAATGATACACGCCCACTAGCCATTACCCACACATATGGAAGTGTGAGATAGGCTAATGACACACACCCACAAGCTGACAGCTTTATATATGATATAAACAAACTAGCTAATGCTTTTAATTAATAAATAAATTAGACTTTCTACTATGAACAAAGGGGAGGAAAGAAATCCTCAGGAAATAAAGAAGTTATTAACCATATAAAATAGAAATAAATAGTGCATTCACTTTCATAAAGAGAGATTGCTGAAAATTTAATGAACCAACTATATGAGTGCTGTATTTGTTTTTTTGCTGAAACACTATTGTGCATACTATATATGTTTTCTTCCGAAATGTTTATGAGATATATTGTAATATCTGCTATATACTTGTTTTGATACTAGCTGTATATGTTAAAGTAGATCTATGCATACAATGAGTTATATATTCACATACTGGTATCAAGAAAAGTCAGTTTGTATTGTGAAGGTCACCATAGCAACATTTGCATAAGTAATTGGTAAATTGGGTGTGACCAATGTTTTAATTTATTTGAGGATGTATAAATAGGAGACTTCAGTTTTAGATCAGTATAACTTGCCTGAGGAAACAGAGTGGTAGCTCTGAGAAACGCGTAGCGAATTCTACTGATTTTTATTGTACACTGTTATATTTTTATATAAAGTGTTTTTTATATATATCTGGAGTCTCCTGAATTTTTTATCTGAACCTTCTGAATACATTGGACCATCTTTCACCGGAGTGGTATGTGCGCTGGGCCACTTTTAATATACCCAGCTTGCTTCATTAGCACTACAGTGTGCTCTATACTTTGTGAGTATATCTCTGAAGGGTAAAGCTGGTGGGTTCACACTCTGCTTACTAATTCCACACTAGGAGTCGCCCTCTGTATATCTTCTTACTTTTCAGATGATTTTGGAAATCTACTAAGAGGAGCTGCCCTAGCATTCTAATGCACAGTCAACTGGGACACTGATAAGTTTCCAGACTGCTTATCTAGGCATTATCTTTGCCTTCACTACATGTGAGTACAAAATCTATATCTCATTCTATTTATCCTTATATATACTGGCTACACTAGGAGGCGCCCTTTCTTTTTTTGTTTCATACACCTACTCTAAGCCCCCTAAAAAAATAACAAAGCCCCCCAAAATAAAAAAATGCCCTACCCTATTCTAAAATAAAAAGTTAACAGCTCTGCTTACTAATTCCACACTAGGAGTCGCCCTCTGTATATCTTCTTACTTTTCAGATGATTTTGGAAATCTACTAAGAGGAGCTGCCCTAGCATTCTAATGCACAGTCAACTGGGACACTGATAAGTTTCCAGACTGCTTATCTAGGCATTATCTTTGCCTTCACTACATGTGAGTACAAAATCTATATCTCATTCTATTTATCCTTATATATACTGGCTACACTAGGAGGCGCCCTTTCTTTTTTTGTTTCATACACCTACTCTAAGCCCCCTAAAAAAATAACAAAGCCCCCCAAAATAAAAAAATGCCCTACCCTATTCTAAAATAAAAAGTTAACAGCTCTTTTACCTTACCAGCCCTTAAAAGGGCCTTTTGCGAGGCATGCCCCAAAGTAAACAGCTCTTTTGCATTTAAAAAAAAAAAATACAATACCCCCCCCCAACATTACAACCCACCACCCACATTGTAATGATCAGCAATTCGATTGCTGTTTCTTTAGTCTGATTATGATTATTCTCTGGTAAATAGTTTGTATGTATCATGTGATTAAGTCTGTCTGCTAGTGAGGAGACCGAGTCTTAATCACCTGGATTAATGTAGCCCGGAATATTCACCTCAAAATTATAAGTAGTAAGATCAGGTGAATTATATCTGGGTCCAGAGATAAGTTTGTACTATGTAAACTTTTAGATAATAAGTAGCAGTTTATATAGGTTTGTATTTAAAGGCTTGCTGGCCTTTAAATAATACACCTTGTGGTAAAGATAAGTTCACAGTGTTAAGTTTACTGTTTCAGCTTGCTGGCCCTTTAAATAATACACCTTGTGGTAAAGTTAAGTTCACAGTGTTAAGTTTACTGTTTCTGCTTGCTGGGCCTTTAAATAATACACCTTGCAGTAAAGATTTGTAAACAGTGTTAAGAATACTGTATCAGCTTGCTGCGCTGTTAAACATTACACCATACGGTAAAGATAAGTTCACAGTCTTAACGGCAACGCTAACACTTGTATACGGAACCTGGCTCTTGCAGCTGTGTGCGTGCAGCCTCTCTGATCCTCTCTGCAGATTGCGGCCTGTGTCCGTTAAGCTGGAAGTTGTTAGAGCGGCGTGCGTGCTGCAGTTGCAACAGGTGACTTCTGCTTTAGATGAGAAGTAGCTTCAGTTGAAGGAGACAGAGCTAATCACAGAACAAGTGATACTCTGTTTTAGAAAAGTAACAAGAAAGGCTGGAGAGCGAGTGGGTATCAACCTTCAATAAACCAGCAAAGGTGTATGGGAAATGGAAAGCTTTTAAAGGAAAAGAGAGCCAGATAATTGATTCTTAAGGTGGTATGTGAGATGTAGTAACATAAGTTAAGGTGGAACTGAGGAGTTCATGACACATCCCCCCCTCAAAAGAACCTCAAGGAGGGGTCAAGGCGCTGGACGATCAGGATGCCTACGGTGAAACACAGACACCAGACGGGGAGCCGATAGATTGGATGCCGGCTCCCAGGAATCCTCAGATGAGTCATACCCCGACCAGCGGACAAGGTATTGGAGTTCACCGTGATACCTTCGGGAGTCGACTATAGAATGTACTTCGTGTTCGGGGTCATGTGTAGGAGATTCTGGAGGAGATGGAGAGACATGGGTAGAGGGATCACAGGGTTTGACAAGTGACACATGAAATGTGGGATGTATACGGTAAGTTGCTGGGAGTTGTAGGGTAACAGTGACAGGGTTGCTTATAGCCACTATTGGGAAGGGTCCCACAAACAGTTTATTGAATTTCCTACAGGGTGTAGGTAATTTAAGATTTTTGGTGGCGAGCCAAACTAAGTCACGCACTTTGTAGGTGGGTTGGGGACGATGGCGTAGGTCGTAGTATCGTTTCTGGGTGGTTTGTGCTTGCTTGATGTTCTCTTGTATGACAGTATAGGTCTGTTTAATGGAGTTGACCAAGTCATTTACTTGTGGACAGGGACTGTTTGCAGGAGGTAGCGGGTGAAAACGAGGGTGCCTTCCTGAGTTGACATAAAAGGGTGAAAATCCTGTGGAAGAATTAGTAGTGTTATTGAAAGAAAATTCAGCCTGGGGAAGGAGCGAAGCCCAAGAGTCATGTTTATGGGAGCAAAAACATCTCAGGTATTGCTCCAACCATTGGTTGGTACGTTCACATAGCCCATTTGTTTGCGGGTTGTACGATGTAGTCAGGTGTTGCTGAATGCCAAGAGATTGACATAGGGATCTCCAAAACTTGGATGTAAATTGCGACCCTCTGTCACTGAGTACAGATACTGGAAGGCCATGCAGTCGAACAATCTCTTTGATAAATAGATCTGCAGTCTGCTGTGCTGTAGGAAGTGAAGCTGTAGGAATGAATGAGGGCCATTCTAGAGAACAGGTCAACTACGACAAAGATGACAGTCATGCCACAGGAGCTTGGAAGATCAACGATAAAAATCCATAGAGACGTATGCCCACGGATAGTCTGGTAAGGGTATGTTTTGCAATAGGCCCAGAGGGAGTTGATGAGATGGTTTACAGGTTTGACAGGTGGAGCAGGAACTTATATATTGTTTTACTGAGTGTCTCATAGAAGGCCACCAGAAGTGCCTTTGTAGAAGGTCATAGGTCTTATGTATTCCCGAATGACCAGCTAAGGAGGAATCATGAGTTATAGATAACACTTTTGTCCAGAGAGATGGTGGTATGTAATATCTTCACTTACTACAGAGGATACCGTTTTGATCAGGAGTGAGAGGGTAAGTAGCCTTTGTTGTATCCAGTTGTTGGTTCTTTAATTCAGTGCTATCAAGTGAGAGTACACCAATTATGGATGTAACGGGAACTATTGTTGAGTTGGGAGGAGCTGTGGAAGGCTTAATATCTTTTCGGAACAGAGCGTCCGCCTTACCATTTCTTGATCCAGGTCGATATGTGATGGTGAAATTGAATCGTGAAAAGTACAAGCTCCACCTGAGCTGACGAGCTGACAAAGTACGAATAGTTTGAAGAAATTGTAGGTTTTCATGGTCCGTATAAATTACTATTGGATGTTCTGCACCCTCCAGCAAAGGTCTCCACTGGTCAAATGAAGTCTTAATTGCGAGAAGCTCCTTTTCCCCCACTGGAAAGTTGAGTTCAGCATGTGTAAGGAGTCTGGAGAAGTAACACACTGGGTGCAAAGGATCTTTTGGTAAGAGTCTCTGGGATAGAATAGATCCGATGGCGTATTCGGACACATCCACTTCCAATACGAATTGTGCTTTGCTGTTGGGAATGTGCAGTACTGGGGAAGTGACAAATAGAGATTTAAGGAGTTCAATTGCCTTTTGAGTTTCTGGAGTCCAGATGAATGGCTTAGAGGTCCTAGTCAGGTTAGTGAGTGGCCTAGCAATGGCTGCAAAATTGCAGATAAAGCGCCTGTAAAAATTGGCGAAGCCTAAGAACTGCTGGACTTCTTTTATGTTGGAAGGTATAGGCCAAGTGGTGATGGCAGAGATTTTACTATCCTCCATAGATATCCTGCTATTGCTAATGCGATAGCCAAGAAATGATACTTCATTTACATGGAAGAGACACTTCTCTAACTTGACATTCATCTTATGTGTCTGTAATCTGGATAACACTAACCTGACGTGTTTGACATGTTCAGAGAAAGAGGAAGAATAGATAAGAATATCGTCTAGATAGACCACCAGGAAAGTGTTGAGGATGTCCCTAAAGATATCATTAATGAAATTCTGTAATGTTGCCGGAGCATTACACAACCCGAATGGCATAACTGTATATTCGAAAAGACCATACCTGGTCCTAAATGCACTCAGCCACTCGTCTCCGGACCTTATTTTTACAAGGTTGTAGGTGCCCCTAACATCAAGTTTAGTAAAAATAGTGGCGCCTCTTAACCTCTCAATTAACTCGGGAATGAGAGGCAAAGGGTACCTGTTCTTTTTAGTATGCTTGTTTAATTCCCGATAATCTATTATCGGACGTAAAGACCCATCCTTGTTTTTCACGAAAAAAATGCCGGCACCGGCAGGGGAGGTGGAAGGGCGAATAAAACCTTTTTTTAGATTATCAGTGATATAGGTTTTTAAATGAGCCAATTCAGGTCTAGAAAGAGGATAGATGTGGCCATAGGGAATGGTTGCCCCGGGAAGTAAGTCTATGGGGCAATCGTAAGGCCTATGTGGGGGCAACGACTCGGCTTCTGTTTTATTGAAGACAGCAGAGAAGTCAAGATATTGTGTAGGAATAGGAGATGAGGAAGTAGTGAACAAGTGAGTGTTTGGAAAACAAGTTGAGACACAGTAGGGAGTGGAGAATGAAATGGTGAGGGTATCCCAATGTACCACAGGTTGGTGTAGTTGAAGCCAAGTGATTCCCAGAACAATAGGGTAAATGGGAGAAGAAATAATGTCAAAGGAGATAGTTTCAGTGTGACCAGGTGGAGAGGAAACGAGTAAAGGAATAGTCTGTTGAGACACTGGACCAGATGCTAAATGCGAACCATCAATGACTTTTATAGGCAAAGGTGTGCTTTTAAACTGAAAGGGTATTTGATTTAATTCAACCAAACGTAAATCAATAAAGTTGGCGCAAGCGCCTGTATCAATGATAGCGTTACACTCTATCCTGTGTCGGTCCCACTGCAAAAGCAAGGGAATGGTAAGGTAAGCTGTAGCAGTGGTTTTTGTGTGGAAACAATGTTTTATGTTATGGATCTTACCTATCTTCTGCTTTAGTAATAGAGGGCACTCCTTAACTGCATGACCAGTGCATACATAAATTCGCAGTTCGGCGTCTAGCCTTTTCCTGCGGGGTAAGTGGACCCCTAATAAAACTGATGTCCATGGGTTGGTCGGACGGTGGACCAATGGTTGGAGGAGTTGGCAGTACCCTGCGAACAGGTGCTGTAGATGGGCTTCTTTCCTGCTTCCTCTCTCTAAGGCGTCTGTCAATTGTAATCGTGATGCCATAAAGGTCGTCAAGGCGATCCGGTATACCAATCCTGGCGAGCTCATCCTTGATCTCCTCTGCAAGTCCGAGACGGTATTGGTTTTTTAGAGATACCTCATTGCAGAGGGAATCTCTAGCCCAGATTCTAAATCTGGTAATGTACTCTTCTACCGGTGCTTTAAACTGCTTGAAGTTCCTGAGTTTACTTTCTGCAGTTATTTGACGGTAGGGGTCATAGTAGAGGCCTGATAATGCCTTTAGGAAAGCATCCAGGGAATTTAGAATGGGGTCCTGGGTCTCATAAAAGGAGTCGGCCCAGGCCCTGGGTTCTCCCCTGAGATTGTGATGATCTGCTGTAGCAGATAATGTTGCAGTGAAAATATTAAGTTTGTATCTCTTTTCCTGAATGTAGTCAGGCAATATGGTCTTGATAACCTGACTAGTCAGTAGTGAGAGTTACTGTTATAGATATAAGGCACAGAGTCTTAATCTGAATTGTCTTTCCAGATTAGATAACAGAAGAACTTCAGTATATAATATAATACGTCAATTTATGTATATGAACAAATCAGGTGGTAAAGGATTAAATACTTCAGCCGAGATATAACTTCAGTTAATCTGTAACCTCTTCACGCACAAAAAGATTTATGCAGCGTTTTGTAAGAGAGAGAACTTGTACCTGGCGACCGATCCGGTCGGCGTCTTCAGTGTGAGTGCGGCTTCCGGATTGCGGTAAGTAGTTCCGGCCGCTTCTTGATCCAGAAAGAGCAAGTGAAGTCCGTAAGTATAAGCAGGATTAGAAAGCTGCAAAGTTCGTTAGAACTATTGATATGAGATAACGAACTCCTCAGAAAAAGTAAAAGTCCAAATAATGAAACAATAGATCAAGAGAAAAGAGTCAAGTAAGCAATATTAACTAGAGAAAACAGGATCACTCTAGTAAAAGCAATTTCCAGACAAAGAATGCCTGACCCAAAAGTGCTATAAATAGGGAGTTACCTGTTAAAGGCGGGATATACCTTAAAGGTATATCACACACTCCCCCCTTCAAGGTCTCCCCACATCAGCAATGGTTGGTTTTGACGGGTACCGTTTGTGAAAACTCTGTATCAGACATGGAGCATGAACCTCAGATTGTCTTTGCCATGAATTATCCTCCGGTCCAAAACCTCTCCACTTCCGAAGGTATTCCAGGTGTCGACCACGAATTCTTGAATCCAAAATCCTCTCAATTTCATATTCCTCCTGATCATCTATTTGAATAGCAGGGGGTTTAAGATTATCATCCTTATTTGTTGTTTTGTATGGTTTTATTAATGATACATGAAATGTGGGATGTATCTTATAGGAAGGTGGTAATACCAATCTGACGGTAGAAGGATTTACAATTTTGTCTATTTCAAAAGGGCCAATAAACTGGTTAGCTAATTTCTTTGAAGGTACATGCACCTTTAGGTTTTTAATTGATAACAGAACTTTGTCACCGATTCTATATAGAGGACTAGGTCTATGATGCATATCATAATACCACTTCTGATAATTCTTGGCTTCCGTGAGGTGAGATTTAACAAAAGCTAACCGTTCCTGTAGCTTACTTGAGTAATCTTTAGCAACTGATGAGTTCACCTCTGTATTGGTAATCAATATGTTAGTTGGATGATATCCATAAGTTACATAAAAAGGAGTAATTTTTGTTGATGTTGAAATTGAGTTGTTATATGAAAACTCGGCCATGGGTAAATAATCAATCCAATCATCTTGAAGATGGGATACATAACACCGTAAATATTGTTCTAATGTTTGGTTTAATTTTTCTGTCATTCCATTGGTTTGTGGGTGAAATGCTGTTGAATACCTGGAGTTTATTTTCAACAATTTACATAAGGATCTCCAGAATGCCGAAGTAAATTGTGTTCCCCTGTCTGTGACAATAGTTGTTGGAAGCCCATGTAACTTTACAATATGGTTTAGGAAAACATTAGCAGTGATGTAAGCGTTAGGTAAGCTTTTCAATGGTATAAAATGTCCCATCTTTGTTAAGTGATCTATTACTACTAATATTGTATTATGTCGGTGCGATAGGGGTAAGTCTACAATGAAATCCATTGAAATTGTGGACCAGGGCCTATCAGGAACTGTGGCAGTGGGTTTAACAATCCAATCGGTCCCCTGTGATCAACTTTATTTCTAGCGCAAGTATCGCATGAGGTAACATATTGTTGAATATCTTGATCCATTTGTGGCCACCAAAAACTTCTTCTTGTTTTTTCTATTGTTTTTCGTATTCCCGTATGACCAGATAAGGGTTCGTCGTGGGTGTTTTTTAATATATGGGTTCTCATTACTTCCGGAACATATAACTTGTCTTTATGATAATAAAGACCTGTTTCTGGGTTTTTAATACAGTTCTTAGGGAAATCATCCTCTTTCTGTATTGCCTTTATTATTTCCTTCTCCAGAGTGGTTAATACCCCAATAAATCTTTCAGCTGGTATAATAGGAACTATAGGATCATGATGTGATTCTTCTTGTATTCTCGATAGAGCGTCTGCCTTTACGTTCAGGTGACCGGGTTTGTATGTAATTATAAAATTGAATCGGTCCAAGAATAAGGACCATCTTACTTGTCGAGCAGACAAGGTTTTGCTTTTCTTTAAGTATTCTAAATTCTTGTGATCTGTGAACACTTTGAATGGTTTCTCAGTTCCTTCTAATAAGTGCCTCCATTGTTCAAGAGAAGTTTTTATGGCTAGTAACTCCTTATCTCCTATGCTATAATTCATTTCAGCAGGAGAAAATCTTCTGGAGTAGTAACCAACTGGGTTCATCTCTGTCTGTTCCTTATTGTATTGCGAAAGGATGGCTCCAATTCCAGAACTGGAAGCGTCTACTTCAAGTACATATTGAAGATTGTTATCTGGTATGTGTAGAAGTGGAGCTTTGGAAAAATTTTCTTTTAAGTAATCAAAAGCTATCTGTGCCTTTTCTGTCCACTTATACCTTTGTTTCTTACTGGTTAGTTCAGTCAAAGGCTTAACGATATTAGAAAAATTATCAATAAATTTTCTATAGTAATTCGCAAATCCGATAAATCTTTGTAAAGCTCGTGTCGATTTTGGTATAGGCCATTGCAATATAGCAGATACTTTTTCGGGATCCATTTGAATCCTGTTAGGTGTTATGATATAACCGAGAAACTTTATTTTATTCACATGAAAAAGACATTTTTCATGCTTTGCATATAGTTTATGCTCTTTTAATCTTGTTAAAACCCATCAAACATGTTTTTCATGTTCTTGTGGATTCTTCGAGTAAATAAGTATATCATCTAGATATACAATGACACAAACATCCAGTAAATCATAGAATATTTCATTAATGAAATGCTGAAAGGTCGCTGGGGCGTTGCTTAACCCGAATGGCATAACATTATATTGATATAAAGCGTATCTGGTCCTAAATGCAGTCTTCCACTCATCCCCTTTTTTAATCCTAATAAGGTTATACGCACCTTTCAGATCTAGTTTGGTGTAAATGTTTGCTCCTTTCAATCGTTCTATGAGTTCTGGAATTAATGGTAATGGATATCTGTTTTTTATTGTAATAGCATTGAGAGCCCTATAATAAATTATAGGTCTTAACGATTTATCTTTATTTTTAACTAGAAACATGCCTGCTGCTGCTGGGGAAGTTGAATGAGTAATGAATCCCTTTCTTAAATTCTCATCCAAATATGTCCTCAAAAATTTTAATTCTTCTTGTGATAATGGATAAATTTTCCCATGTGGTATCTGCGACCCTGGAACAAGGTCTATAGGACTTGTATTATTACACACGAACAATGGCACCACAAGGGCTTTTTCCCTGTTATTCAATAATTACAGACTATATAATATGTATGTGTGAAACAAATATTGCTTATATAGGGAATGGTGCTAATGCATAAGTAGATAAATTTCAGAAAACTAAGGAGAATCACACAAGGAGTGTGGATATCTCCTGGAAGTATGCACCTGAAAGCACTCTTAGCCTAGACTGTGTGGCAGTAATTCCAGAACGGGTAAAATTAAAATATAACTTTTATTATGAATTGCTCTTAAAATAAGGGTAACACACAAATTAAAAATGACACTAGCACCTCCAAGACATCTATTAAGTGGTTCACTCTTTAGGAGGACTTATTAGATCAAAGGCCTAATGTATATAATTATATTCTCCTTAATAGAGTTATCTTTGTTCTGCTATACTGCTGCTATTGGGTCCAAATAATGTATGTGTGCAGTCATAATATGACTACCACCCTATATAAGGATATTTGGTTACCCTAATAACTCTGGATCATGTGGTGTTAGCCAGAATTGTGTCTGTTTGTATAAATATTTTCTGAGAGGACAATAACTGATTGATTTCTCTCAGTGAGGCCAAATATCCTCACTGTTTAATGGTACAACATGTGGATGTTTATTGAAAAAACAATATTCAGTGTTGCTTGTATCTAGATGTATACTATTTAGACTCTGTACTCTAAATAATAGTTGTGAAGTTTTGTGTGCAACACTATAGTGTTATATTATATTGACCACATATGTAAAATAGTTTTCTGATATCTACGCTCAATAAAATCCCCAACCGTTTACTCAGTGCAAATCCTTGTTGTTATATTATTACTATTTTGTTCAGTTATCATTCACTTTGTAAGTAATATGGGAGTGCTCTCAGTCAAGCTAATGTTACGGTCACTGCTTGACTACTGATATATACAGCATTAGCACAACAGCACTAAACAATATCACCATAGAATTAATGTGGGTTACAATATTTTCTTTTATCTTAGCGCTGCATCAATATCCTTTGTGGTATCTAATATTGGTTGCAAAGCAGCAGCACTGTTATTGTGTTTCTATTTTGTATCACATTTCAGTTACATTCAATTCGTGCTGTAAACTTGTAACTAATTCCTATACTGGATAGTATAGTTCTATTTGAATTGGTTGGTATCTATACTCGTGTCAATTCAGATTGCAACTGACTCGGTAGGTTCTATTATACTCTCTATTGTCCTGCCCAGTAATAAGTAAGACTGATTGTATTTCAGTTAGCCAAAAATTCTAGCTAAGTCTGGCACAACCCAGACTGTACAACAAGTTAACTACGTATAGCAGATATTGAGTATTAGATTGTCATTGAGGTGCTAGGCTTTTAAAAAATGAGAGCGCCCAAACGCTCGCTGTGACTCCTGACTAGTTTCGCCCCTCCGGGCTTTGTCAAAAGCCTGAGGGGCGAAACTAGTCAGGAGTCACAGCGAGCGTTTGGGCGCTCTCATTTTTTTAAAAGCCTAGCACCTCAATGACAATCTAATACTCAATATCTGCTATACGTAGTTAACTTGTTGTACAGTCTGGGTTGTGCCAGACTTAGCTAGAATTTTTGGCTAACTGAAATACAATCAGTCTTACTTATTACTGGGCAGGACAATAGAGAGTATAATAGAACCTACCGAGTCAGTTGCAATCTGAATTGACACGAGTATAGATACCAACCAATTCAAATAGAACTATACTATCCAGTATAGGAATTAGTTACAAGTTTACAGCACGAATTGAATGTAACTGAAATGTGATACAAAATAGAAACACAATAACAGTGCTGCTGCTTTGCAACCAATATTAGATACCACAAAGGATATTGATGCAGCGCTAAGATAAAAGAAAATATTGTAACCCACATTAATTCTATGGTGATATTGTTTAGTGCTGTTGTGCTAATGCTGTATATATCAGTAGTCAAGCAGTGACCGTAACATTAGCTTGACTGAGAGCACTCCCATATTACTTACAAAGTGAATGATAACTGAACAAAATAGTAATAATATAACAACAAGGATTTGCACTGAGTAAACGGTTGGGGATTGTATTGAGCGTAGATATCAGAAAACTATTTTACATATGTGGTCAATATAATATAACACTATAGTGTTGCACACAAAACTTCACAACTATTATTTAGAGTACAGAGTCTAAATAGTATACATCTAGATACAAGCAACACTGAATATTGTTTTTTCAATAAACATCCACATGTTGTACCATTAAACAGTGAGGATATTTGGCCTCACTGAGAGAAATCAATCAGTTATTGTCCTCTCAGAAAATATTTATACAAACAGACACAATTCTGGCTAACACCACATGATCCAGAGTTATTAGGGTAACCAAATATCCTTATATAGGGTGGTAGTCATATTATGACTGCACACATACATTATTTGGACCCAATAGCAGCAGTATAGCAGAACAAAGATAACTCTATTAAGGAGAATATAATTATATACATTAGGCCTTTGATCTAATAAGTCCTCCTAAAGAGTGAACCACTTAATAGATGTCTTGGAGGTGCTAGTGTCATTTTTAATTTGTGTGTTACCCTTATTTTAAGAGCAATTCATAATAAAAGTTATATTTTAATTTTACCCGTTCTGGAATTACTGCCACACAGTCTAGGCTAAGAGTGCTTTCAGGTGCATACTTCCAGGAGATATCCACACTCCTTGTGTGATTCTCCTTAGTTTTCTGAAAAAAAAGGTCTATAGGACAATCGAAACTCCTATGTGGGGGCAAATTTTCTGCTTCCTTTAGATTGAAAACCTCTGCCAAATCCTGATACAAACCTGGTATCCCTTCTTCAAGTGAAGCTATAACAGAATGTGGGTAACAAGTTTTAGTGCAATAAGAAGAGGTAAGTGTAAGTTCTGAGTGTTTCCAGTTTATTACCGGATTATGTAATTGTAACCATGTATACCCTAAAATCAAGTTATGCAGTGCAATTGGTATTACATCAAATATTATGTATTCTGTGTGACCTGTATTGGATTTGACTAATAAAGGTACAGTGTGATGTGTAATAGGATCTTTTTTTATCAAAGTTCCATCTATAGACTTAACATACACAGGTGTTTGCTTGCACACTAAGGGTATTTTATTTTTTTCAACAAATACAGAATCAATATAGCTTCCTGATGCCCCGGAATCAATCAACGCCCTGGTTAGGATATTTTCCTGATCCCACTGTAAAGAGAGAGTTAATGTCAATTGTTTATCATCAGAGATATGACAAATGTGATTTGGGTCTTTATGCTTACCCTTCTTTTGTTTCTGAAGTATAGGACACTCAGACACAGAGTGCTCCTTGTTTGCACAGTATAAACAAAATTTTTCAACCCTCCTCCTTATCTTTTCTTCATGAGTGAGGGGTCCTTTAATCGCTCCAATTTCCATAGGCGTGGAATGTAGTTGTGGTCTTTCTGAAGTTGGATTATAAGTGATGGTTCGTCTTGATAATGAATCATATGAGACCCTTTCTGCACGCCTTTCTCTAAGCCTTCTATCAATAGATGTGCTTAATTTTATTAAAGCTGGTAAACTATCTGGCAACTCCTGACGTGAAAGCTCACCTTTTAATGTTTCAGATAGACCCAGCCTATACTGATTTTTAAGGCTAACCTGGTTCCATTGTGAATCTACTGCCCACATTTGGAAGTCAGTAGTATATTCTTCTACTGTACGCTTCCCTTGTTTAAGTGAGCGTAACTTAGATTCAGCTATTATCTGTGTGTCAGTGTCTACATATAAGTTAGACATGGCTTGGAAAAATTCTTGTAATGAATCCAGTATGGGATCATTGTTCTCATAATATCTGTTAGCCCACGTTCTAGGTTCCCCTTGTAGAAAATAAATTGTGGTGCAAACTTTGATGCGGTCAGTATGGTAAGTATGTGGTCTTAAAGAGAAGATGGCAAGCATTTTTAAAATCTCTGAATTCATGTCTCTTGCCTGTAAAAGTTTGAGGATATTGTATGTGAGGTTCTGGTATGTCAGGTTTAGCAGTTATATAGTCTTTGACTATAGTTTTTAATGCTGCATTTTCCGTTTGGACCTCAGTTAACCCTCTTGCAAGGTAATCTAATTTTTGTTTGATATTAGTAAACTGATTTTTTATTTCAGTTGGATCCATTGTATGTATCTATAACAGTACTGCAACTTAATTCACTGTGGTCTGGAAATTCTGTGATGATCTGCTGTAGCAGATAATGTTGCAGTGAAAATATTAAGTTTGTATCTCTTTTCCTGAATGTAGTCAGGCAATATGGTCTTGATAACCTGACTAGTCAGTAGTGAGAGTTACTGTTATAGATATAAGGCACAAAGTCTTAATCTGAATTGTCTTTCCAGATTAGATAACAGAAGAACTTCAGTATATAATATAATACGTTAATTTATGTATATGAACAAATCAGATAAGATATAATCACTCAGGTGGTAAAGGATTAAATACTTCAGCCCAGTGATGTGCGGTGACTTCAGAGGCTGGTGAGGCAGTGTCTAGGAATCGGATACGCCTTCATTCTTTAGATATCCTTTGTTGAAGAAATAGCAATTGCACATGGGCGAGCCAATATCTATATGCAGCCACCATTCAGTATCTACTGAGCATATTTAGATATGATTTTCAACAAAGGATATCTGATTTTCTTCATTCTTTTGATATCCTTTGTTGAAAAGCATATCTAAATATGCTTATAAGCTATCGAGCATATTTAGATATGAATTTCAACAAAGGATATCTGATTTCCTTCATTCTTTTGATATCCTTTGTGGACAAGCATATCTAAATATGCTCAATAGCTACTGAGCATATTTAGATATGCTTTTCAACAAAGGATATCAAAAGAATGAAGGAAATCAGATATCCTTTGTTGAAATTCATATCTAAATATGCTCAGTAGCTACAGAGCATATTTAGATATGCTTTTCAAAGGATATGTGTGTGTGTGTAGTGTATATCTGCATGTGTATGTATATGTGTGTAATTGTATACATGTGTGTGTGTTTAGTGTATATCTGCTTGTGTATGTATATGTGTGTAATTGTATACATGTGTGTGTTTAGTGTATATCTGCATGTGTATGTATATGTGTGTAATTGTATACATGTGTGTGTTTAGTGTATATCTGCATGTGTATGTATATGTGTGTATACATGTGTGTGTTTAGTGTATATCTGCATGTGTATGTATATGTGTGTATACATTTGTGTGTGTTTTTGCCTTTACAACAACACAAGTACATTAGTTATCATAATATCTAGTTGCAAGTTCAACACATACAAACCAAAATAATGTAACATGTCTATCTATTGTACGTTGTATTATTTCTATCTAGAAATAAATCTCACCTCCATCTTAGCAAAAAGAAGAAAAAGAAAAAAGAGAAAACTTTGTGGCCCTTTGAGACAGAAGTTTGGACACCCCACAATCTACAAGAACACAAGTGTGTGTGTTATAAATAATATCAACTAACTAACTTCATCAAGTGCCGCCAGCCGCCACCTACCTAAAAAAAAGAATGTGATTCAATAGATTGGCAGCCTCAGTCACTCACTATAAGTCAGACTCAGAGTCACACAAAGCTCACTCCCAATAGCCCCCACTCTTCATTTAACCAGGTATATTTTTCACAATTGAGCAGTGACAGCCATTTTACCCCATGGCTGCTAGTAACATAAAAATCAACATTTTGTCTCTCTGCAGTCTGCACTCTGCACCACAAATGAACAGCAGTTTGACCCCCTTGACTGCCACTTATTTACTTCTGCTCCATATTTGTAATGCAGTGATGCATATGAGATATTTTACATTAATTAAACCTATGGACTTTAAAAAACTGGACAAATAAATAACTAGTATCAATAATTTCCACTACATATTGCCTATTATTTAAATACACCTCTCCTCATTTACATCTTGCCTTCCCTAGGTAGAACAAAAAATTGACTTGCAAATTTTTGGATATGGACAGTTGGACACCATTGATAATTGGGGGTATTTCAGTAATTATTGGGGTTCTTAGCAGCCCCAAGATCCCTCTTGAGCTGACTCAATAGGTGAGAGGTTACATAAAATAGGTGACTTGATTTAATAATAATTATTACTAGTAGTAGTAGTAAATAACCAAAAACAGGCTACAGCTTTTATAGTGACTGAGACGACAAGGAAGTTGGTTTCTTATTCAAGCTGTTTCTTATTCGGGAAATTCTGTTTCTTATTCATGGAAGTTGGTTTCTTATTCAATTTTTTTGTCAGACTGCTTTAAATTTACTTTAAAATAAAAAAATAGGTTTTATTAAAATAATAATATGATTCATATAATGTAGTTACACAGAGGTGGAATCTCTTTATATAACAATTAGATATACAAACTTGAAAAAAGGGCATACGTTGGCACCACTACAAATATTACTATTTTGAATAAATAACATATTTTCAAAGGGTTAATAACCATTCGGCCACTGATTTCACTATGATTTTACACAGGGTAGATCCCATTCCCCCTCCATGTCATTCAATTGTTTTTAGCCTGGCCCAATGGTGTTTTGGGCACAGAAATTGATGCCAACACTGGCATAGGTGACATAATTCTCATTTTTGAATAAGTAACAGATATTTTCAAAGGGTTAATAACCATTGGGCCACTGATTTCACTTTGAATATATACAGGGCAGATCCTCTTCCATGTCATGCAATTGTTTTTAGCCTGGCCCAATGGTGTTTTGGGCACAGAAATTGATGCCAACCCTGGCATATGTGACATAATTCTCATTTTTGAATAAGTAACCAATATTTTCAAAGGGTTAATGACCATTGGGCCAGGCTAAAAACAATAGCATGGCATGGAGGGGGATCTACCCTGTAGATATTCATAGTGAAATCAGTGGCCCAATGGTTATTAACCCTTTGAAAATATCTGTTACTTATTCAAAATTGAGAATTATGTCACCTATGCCAGGATTGGCATCAATTTCTGTGCCCAAAACACCATTGGGCCAGGCTAAAAACAATTGCATGGCATGGAGGGGGATCTACCCTGTATATATTCATAGTGAAATCAGTGGCCCAATGGTTATTAACCCTTTGAAAATATGTTATTTATTCAAAATAGTAATATTTGTAGTGGTGCCAATGTATGCCCTTTTTTCAAGTTTGTATATCTGTTATATAAAGAGATTCCACCTCTGTGTAACTACATTTATATGAATCATATTATTATTTTAATAAAACCTATTTTTTTATTTTAAAAAAAATTGAATAAGAAACCAACTTCCATGAATAAGAAACAGAATTTCACGAATAAGAAACAGCTTGAATAAGAAACCAACTTCCTTGTCGTGTGACTGAGCCTGCTGGGGCCCTGGGCCATCTTTTCTTTTCTTTTAGGCGGCACTAAGTTGAAGTTAGATAACTTGAGTTGAACTTGTCAACTTGATATACATTTATTACAACGAACTTGCAGCCTCGCTGCCTCTATAGTCAAGGGAAGTGACTTGAGTCACTTGACTATTTTGGCAGCGAGGCTGCAAGTTCGTTGTAATAAATGTATAAGTTCAACTTCAACTCACGTTATCTAACTTCAACTTAGTGCCGCACTGCCGCCTAAAATAAAAGATTGGCCCAGGGCCCCAGCAGGCTCAGGAGGACAGGAGTCACTATAAAAGGCTGAGGCCCGCCACCGCCACTGACAGTCTGACACATATCTAAATCAATCTAATAGTAATCACAATTATTATATCACAATACATAGTCGATTCGAACTTCGAAGTTAACACAGTCACTGTCACACAACAACAACAGAAGAAGACAGTGAGTCAGTCAACCTGAACCCCAACCCCGCCACCACTGACCTACCTAAAAAGATGCGCCGCCGCCAAATATAGATAACAAGTACAACAAGACAAGTTGAAGTAGTCTTCTACGCTCCGGTTGCATGCAGAGGCGTAACTAGAAACCACAGGGCCCAGGTGCAAGAATCTAAGAAGGGCCCCTCACCCCCCCACCCCCCACCCAAAAAAGTGAGTTTTAAACATATATTATTATTTTTTTTTTAACATTTATTACAGAAAAAAATGTGAATCAGATCACGTCTGCAAAAGGAGGTACCCTGTGCGAACTGTCTGTGAGATGGTCTGACCCCCCCTATTACTGTATATAGTGACACTGTTTAACCCACCAGTACTGTATATAGTGAGTCAGTGACACAGTCTGTAATCTGCCGGTGAGATGGCTGGCCTGACCCTACCAGCCCCAGTACTTTATGTCACAAACTACTGTGGTCACTTTATAGTCCTGCCCCCCCATACTGTATATAGTGGTACTGTATAATGACACTGTTTACCCCCTCCCCTCATGCTGTAGTAACAAGGTCTGTAATTTGATGGTTCCACAAACAAACACAATTGCGACCTCAGCACCCCCTGTAGCTTTGCCCCTGGACAGACAATAAGCACTGTGATATTACTGTGACACTGGCACCAATTAGCTCAGACAATAAGCATTGTGATATTACTGTGACACTGGTACAAATTATCTGAGACAGATAATAAGCACTGTGATATTAATGTGACACTGGCACCAATTAGCTCAGACAATAAGCACTGTGATATTACTGTGACAGTAATATCACAGTGCTTATTGTCTCAGATAATTGGTGCCAGTGTCACAGTAATATCACAGTGCTTATTGTCTGAGATGCTTGGTGCCAGTGTCACAGTAATATCACAGTGCTTATTGTCTGAGATAATTGGTGCCAGTGTCACAATAATATCACAGTGCTTATTGTCTGAGATAATTGGTGCCAGTGTCACAAAAATATCACAGTGCTTATTGTCTGAGAAAATTGGTGCCAGTGTCACAGTAATATCACAGTGCTTATTGTCTGAGATGCTTGGTGCCAGTGTCACAGTAATATCACAGTGCTTATTGTCTGAGATAATTGGTGCCAGTGTCACAATAATATCACAGTGCTTATTGTCTGAGATAATTGGTGCCAGTGTCACAATAATATCACAGTGTTTATTGTCTGAGATAATTGGTGCCAGTGTCACAGTAATATCACAGTGCTTATTGTCTGAGATGCTTGGTGCCAGTGTCACAGTAATATCACAGTGTTTATTGTCTGAGATGCTTGGTGCCAGTGTCACAGTAATATTACAGTGCTTATTGTCTGAGATGCTTGGTGCCAGTGTCACAGTAATATCACAGTGCTTATTGTCTGAGATAATTGGTGCCAGTGTCACAGTAATATCACAGTGCTTATTGTCTGAGATAATTGGTGCCAGTGTCACAGTAATATCACAGTGCTTATTGTCTGAGATACTTGGTGCTAGTGTCACAGTAATATCACAGTGCTTATTGTCTGAGATAATTGGTGCCAGTGTCACAATAATATCACAGTGCTTATTGTCTGAGATACTTGGTGCCAGTGTCACAGTAATATCACAGTGCTTATTGTCTGAGATGCTTGGTGCCAGTGTCACAGTAATATCACAGTGCTTATTGTCTGAGATGCTTGGTGCCAGTGTCACAGTAATATCACAGTGCTTATTGTCTGAGATAATTGGTGCCAGGGTCACAATAATATCACAGTGCTTATTGTCTGAGATAATTAGTGCCAGCCCAGTATCACAGGATATATTGCTTGAAATCACAAAAATGTATTGTGCTATCATCTATGATATAACACTTACAGAATGCCAAAACACCATGATTGTCTTTCTAAATGAACTTCTGTCAACACCAATAACAAATAGATTTTATTAACATATGATTATAAAATGTTCTGATATAATTTTGTTAATTAGACTGGTACAAAAATAATAAATAATTACAGTTTTGCTTGGTAAAAAGTGTTAATATTGAATATGCTAATAAATATACTTCAAAAGTATAAAAATAGTTGTATGATCTATATTAAAATGTAAATAAATTAATGTATAGAAAGTATACATGTAACATTACTTTTAAGAAAAAGAAGTACAGATCTGTATATGACATCCATAGATAACTGCATGAGAGGTGCAGACAGTGGGACCAAGAGGCACGCGATGCTATAAAGGCACAAGCCACAGAAGCACACGCTGCTAGTTACAGCCATCATTATCTGCTTGTGGAGCCCCTGGTACTGTGCGTCTTATATGCAGGTTCTCATATATTGTAAACTCCTAGTGCTGCTAATACCCCAAAACTCAGACCCCTGATCACATTACATCTCCATTCCATTTGCACCCCTCTGAGTCAGCACATTAAGGCTACTACTGGTCACATTTTATTTAAAAACATCACAAGTGTTTGCTCAATTCTGAATCTGCAGGTGCGTAATAGTCCAGCAATGTATTTGCAACTCCTCTTACACTTTTCTAAGTCCAAATTCTACACTAAAACTTTTATGAACACTCCACAAATAAAGTGAATTTATGAGCCAGATAATACAAAATAATACAACCCATTTTCACTACTTTCCTTAAAGGGACAGCATACCCTACATTTTGTCCCCTTAAATTTGTTCCCAATGATCAATTTTACCTGCTGGAGTGTATTAGATTGATTACAAATAACTAAT